>NC_056750.1:570416254-570576254 GCF_019279795.1 Protopterus annectens | reverse complement strand
AAGTCAGAAGTGACAAACTTCATGACACCCATGCAGACAGAAGCTGAAAGTTCGACTGCTGAATACTATACTAAGGCACTGTACGAGCACATCCACTTGTGCATGAATCGTGCCATCCCAAATAAAACCATGACGCTCTCCTCCAAAAAAAGTAAGCCAATATGATGGTCCCCTGCCATAAACAAACTATACAACAAAAGAAAGAAACTGTTGCAGAAAAGAGGAAAATCCCATGATGCAAAAAACTCCCTTACCAGCCTCAGTAAGAAGCTGAGATCCCTCATAAAATCCTTCAAAGCTAGTTACGAAAATAAAAATTGCCAAAGATTCCAAAGACAACCACAAGGCATTCTACAGTTAAATCAAGAATCTAAATGGCAATGCTCAGATATGCTCTGAGCTACAACAGAATGGCATTAAATATACTGATCCCAAGGATACTGCCAATATCCTGGCAGATCGATTTAGTGCCTTCATCCCCCTCTCACTCCCTAAAGGGCCCATCTCAATACCAAAAGATTGCCAAATTCGAATTTGGCAATCTGGTAATCATAGCTACACAGGTAGAAACCGCACTCTCCAAAGCTAAGAATACAGCATTCATGGGACCAGATGACATCTCGGGCTGTGTACTACATGAATTACAAAATGAACTGGCACCTCACCTAGGTGTCATGTTTAATCATAGCCTCACCTCAGGCTTCGTGCCCACTAAGTGGCGCACAGCTACAGTTATCCCACTCCACAAAGGAAGTGCAACAGCAAGGCAACTTATGAATGGACTACCTTGGCTCAGACTCCCCTCTGTAGACCATACAGGCCCAATGCCTAAAACTTCCATTTGCAAATACTTCAGGAAAGGTACACTTGCAAGGCAGTAATAACTTACAAATACAGCTGAAAATTAAAAACCTAAAGACCTGAAATGTTCAGGATATTTGGAGTAAATGACACAGTAGTGGGTAAAGAGTTTGAGACTACCATTTCAGCTGTCAAAATCTCAGATGGGAGTAGAAATTTTCATTTTTTTTTTAAACATAAAACACTGGGCCAGATGTCAGCTTTTGAATCAACTTTGCTTAACTCATCAAATCAGTTTGTCGTGAGTTTATTGGAAAATCCTGCAAGTTGCATCATTATTCATGTGTAAACAAGTCAAATGCAAATGGAAAACTTACAAAAAAAAAACAACCAACATTTTGCAGCAGTAAGTCTCTCATCTCTCAGTCCACAACTAAGTAGTCTGGTCCGGATTACTCTATTATGCACTATTTTCAATATTTCCCATTACATCCTAAAGTCACACAGCTATAAGAAATGTTGCAATAAAAAAAAGTGCGGCTGGTCTGGTCCTCAGACTGTTTTCAGCTAAGACTGGGGCCAAAGGCAAAACACCAGCTGTGTTAAATTACATTAACAACACAAGTAAAACAACCAAAAACAGAGAATCGGGTGTTGGGAAATCCAGTATTTTAGACCTCACTGATAACACATTCGTGTACACAGATATCAGTGCTAGTAGTGAAACCGTACACAATGTCAAACATCAAAATGTGAGTCGTGCAGCAGGCCTGGCTGACGTGAAAATATCAAATCAGCGTTCAAGAATCATCTATGGAGACGGTTCTTGATTCCAGTAGACTATTTAAAAACTATTTTGCAGTGATTTTTCATTCATGATAAACGTTTGACTAATTTTTTGCTGTTCTCTCAAGCAGAACTGGAATGCAGGGAGCAGAAGAATCAGAATAGTGTGTCTGTATAGTACTGCTGAGATACTTAATGATTAATAAAGCCAATGAGAGGTCTGTTTTACTTGCTATTTTCAAAATGAACCAAGAAACCTCAATGTATACAGTTCTAATTATGAAAATGAAACACTGGTGACATCCACAAAATCACACAGGAGCAACTAAAATACTGTCTTCAGGAATGGAAACTAGTAAATCCGTGGTAATACAACAAAACCTGAGAGAATCATAACTTCATAACGGTGACTGTAAGCCTGAAAACAGCAAGTATGCAAGAAAAGTTGACGGTTCAAGGTAAAATTTGCAGCCCAAAATCCATGGTTTTATGACTTCCTTAGTGAGGAAGGGAGTAAAAATGTCTTACTCAGCTCTCGAGTAGAGGCCCAGGGGTGGCATTATAGAACAAAAATAACTTTGAGAGACTAAGAACTACGTCTTAGAAGGTCTCACTGCTGTGTAAACAACTGTTGGGGGGGGGGGTTCTTCTACACAGAAATCCCATTTTCTGCAAGACCAAAAAATGTGCATTACAGATCACATTTTTTTCACTGAGGTCACTGCACTCAGGAATCCTGCTACTTTCTCTAACACGCAGCCTTCATCCTAACTTGACTGTCGATAGAGGGAGCATCAAATAAGACACTGTCAAGTAAAGTACTTATCAAAGTCCTACATCCAGGCTAGACTAACAGCACACGTCAATGACGGGGAAAAACTGTTTCACTCTACATATATTCTAAAGGAAGCATAGAATACTAGATCTATCAAAACAGTAAATGCATCCTGTCTGGTAGTAGAGACATGCTTTTTTGGTTTTGGCAGTAGACATTCTCCCGACTGGCTGCACTGGCTACAACAAAAACTTATCCACTGCCCATGCACACATTTTTTCTTTTGTTTGTCAGAAAACAAACTTCATCAGTTGGTTTCCCTTACCTTTGCCTTGCAAACCAAGAAAAGCAGTGTTAGAACCAACAGCTGTTAAAAACACCCATAACCTTGGTATTCAAACTGAATCTAAAATCTCCACACTCCAAACATGAAATATGTATTTCACTATTATGAACCAAACAAAACTACAAAAAAAAAAAACATAAGGCAATCATTTTGTCTCCATGCAGAGCTGCTTACTTTTTAGAAACATAAGGTTCCTTGGACTTTTTTTTCCCCGAATTTGATCTAACTTGGTACATATCTCAGAACCTACTCACTAGCTCTTCAACTGCAATGTACCTTAGCAATTGATGCTCTCATTTCGGACAGGACCCCTGCACACTGTTACAATAAAACAGTCTCAAAATAATCACAAAATTTAAATCACTATAAACATCCGTCAGTACATTAGTCACTGTTTACTCCACCTTACTTCTCTCCACGTCTACTTTTAAACTTCTGCATGAAAAGTGCTGTCGGTCCCTGAAAAGCAAGCTAAGAATAAAAATCTCACCATAGTATATTCAAACCCAAAAAGACAATGCACTCCTTTCAGCCTTGCTACTGGAAAAAGCAGCTCTGGCAAGATAGTGACCAATATCTATGTCCACACAGAAAGAAACAGAGCTTTTTACATTTGAATTTAGACATACTGGTGTTTACTGTAACTTTTCAATAATTCTGAACAAAGCCAACAACAGTGTGAGGGGCAAAGCCCCAATACCAGGATAACGTTAAATATTCCTCAAATTCATTTAAGCAATTAATGGAGCATCAGGTTTTTGTAGCAACAGCCATTTTTTAAATAAGTTGTTGTATAAAGCTGTAACGACTGGCATTATCGGCAGACTGTAGTTCTCTGTGATATAACAGAAACGGGTCAGGGGTAGGTCACAGAATCTCTCTCTTTATGGACAGAGCACAAGTTGAAATCAATACTAACTGATGCACGAACTGTATTAAAAGACATTGCACATTTTCCTGGTTCCTTGTATACCTTTATGCAAAGTTCCACCAGTGTTTCATAAGTTAAACTAACGTAAATAGCTTATTTACGGTTATTCCGAATGTATATAGGATTACCACCATCAAAAAGCTCCTTGACAAACATGGATGAACACCTCAATTACTTCACAGATTTGCTCATTTCTACAGTTAGTTTTAGAGAACAATGTTTTCATATATTATGACCAGTACTACTGGCAACGTTGAGGCGTTGCCATGGGCACATCATGTGAAAATACGTATACAAACTTAGTACTGGCACAGTGGGAGGAACAAGTTGTTTTAAGTGATAAGAACTCATGGAAGAACATGCTTTTATAAAAGGTTTCTGGATTAAGTGTTTCTTCTGTGAGCTGGAACAGTAAATTAATTATTTCTATTCATTGAATATTTGAAGAGGAGTACTGACTTTTTAAAATTTTCAGTAAACTGGCCTGACAGAATCATTGATTTTTTTAGATGTTAGATTGGATCTGGACCCCAACAACCAGATACAGACTAGTATATATGAAAAACCTTGTTGGAAGGATAATTTGCTGGTATGTGATGGCATGCATCCTAAACATGTCTAACAATATTATTAAAGGACAAACTCTTCGAACATCCTGACTTTGCAGAGAAGAGCAGGTTTACCAAACGGAACTTGTTGATTTAGCACAAAGATTTAGAGACTGAGGTTATAAAGATTTGGGCATAGATCAAACAATGAGACAAGCAACTGCACTCAGGAATGCCCAGGGGTAAACCTTGGTATGCTGCTTATACGGACAGATATATGCAATCAGGGAGAGACACCTAAGAAAATGTTCAACAGAGTTGTACTACAATATAACAGTGATATAGAGAAAATTTGTGCTATTATAAAGGACAATTCGAGAATCCTTTCAGTTGATGAAAAGATTAAAAATCTGGTTGGTGACTTGCCCTCATTTGCTTTTAAGAACAATGTGAATCTAAAATGACTATTATGTAGAGAAGTCCGTCCACCCTTGGACTTAAATATGTTAATGGATAGGAAAGATGCATTCCTTTGTAAAGCATGCAAAGCCTGCCAGTAATTAAGCAAGAACAATATGTTTCAACATCCTGTTACATTAAAAGATGCTTGAACTTAAATTCTATGCTGATTGTTGGAGTAAGCACCTTGTCTACTTAGCCAAGTGTACCAAGTGCATGGGATTCTACATTGGTAAAACTAATAGAATGTTAAAAGAACAGATCGTACAACTTATGAGTGACATCAAGTTGAATGCCAAACATAGCGCTACTGCACAACATGTTATGGGCAACCCCGGACATGGTTTTAAATTTATGGTGCTACAAATAATAAAAATGGATAGAAGACGTGGTGATTTGATTCACTATACTGAATACAGTGAACTGAAATGGATCGCTGATTTATGTGCGGATTGTTATCCTGGCCCGAATGACGTGGTACCAATGAAACCAGCTCTCAAGAGGTGTAGACCCACTTTAAGAGTTTTCATTGGTTGATCTGAGATTAGCCTCAAAGGGGAGTAAGCTCTGCTGTATGAATTTTTATTGGTTGCTAGGAATATTTAAGCTTTTTATAATTTTATGAAAGTAGAATCTGATGAAGGGTGGAAGCCTGAAAGCACTAATTCTACTTGGCCTTTTAATACACATATTTTTAACCAATAAATAGTTTATGCCTTTTTCCGTGGTGGTCTGAGGTTGCTTTATTTAATAGAAACTAAAAACTTTGAGGAATTGCGCAAAATATTGGAGGGGGCAAAAATCTGAAGCAAAATTGGGGTCATTCTGTAAAAATGGGGACAGATGAAAAGTATGACTGGATGTATTATATTAAGATGTACACCTGCTGTTTGAGGAAGGATAAAGGCATGGACTTCTATAAAGCATCTGACACTGCATGGTCAACTGGGGAATTTGAGTTTATACACAGAGGTCTGTTTTTGGATCTCTGGATAAACTTTTGCAGTATCATGTTGTCATTTACTTCTCTATAACATTCAAACCAATCAGGCTAATTTGTGGCAAATTTTGCTGCTTTGAATGTAGAAATGACGGGAAATACTACAACCTTCTTTGGGTTCTAATAAACTGACAGTTTCCTTAGTCTCAGAGGGCTTCACTGTGCCCTAGTCATTAATATACAACTATTTAGTTTTATTTTATTTATTTAACATTTGTTAACCGGGAAAGTCTGACTTGGAACGAAGACAATTTTCAGCGGAGGCCCAGGGAGAAATGCTCCAGATGCATGTCTTTGTAACGTGGGAGGAAACTAGAGCACCCGGAGGAAACCCACATGAATTCAGGGAGGACATGTAGACTCCGGATAGAAGGTACCCCAACCGAGAATCAAACCAGAGAACCTCTTGCTGTAAGTCGACAACGCTACTGCTGCACCACTGCGCCGTCCAGTTCTGTAGTCACAACAAGCTGTGCTAGCTACCTGTTTTCCTGCATGCCTAGTATATAATGTAGCTTGTTGTTCTACATGTAAATAGGTTTAAACTGAAAACCTCGAAACTGCATCGGTTTTGCAATTTTCAAGTTGGCAGCATGTCAAACCCAAATGAATTGACTACACTGCAGTGAACTGGCAGTGTAAGTCAAGCATTTGGATTCGACACTGAGCAGGGGGATCTTGGTTCAGTGAGGAACTGGTATATTTCAAACCCCCATGAAAAATACTATAATTAACATACTGTTGACTGTATAGTTTAACGGTACGTTAATGTGCATAGCAGGAGGTGAGTGACATTACTTCCTGCTATGTTGAATACATCGAACCATGGTCGTCAATGTATTAATTTTCTCTTTGGTTTACTTTTCGGCATTCTGAATTCCATATTTCAGGGAGACATTTTAAACAGTCAACCAAAGTGGATTCGAAATGCCAATAGTAAACCCTTCAAATATAGTGCAGCGGCCTTAGGTCAACTGGTGCCCTAGGCAAAAGGGCTCCATGGTGCCCCTCACCACACTACCTGGTGCCCCCATTCTGGTCTAACTACATCAAATAAATACTAGAAAAGTGCCCCTGCTAGACCGGCGCCATAGGCGGCCGCCTAGTTGACCTATGCCTAAGGCCAGCTAGGAGTGTAGCTGTATTTTCTGTTTTTCAATGTTTGCTTATATTCCTTGGGCTGAGACTGAAACTGGTCACCTGTGATCAGTACTCTGACATGGTTATTAAACATATATACTAATTAATTATGTCAGTCAGTCTTACATTCCTACTGCATACTTTGTGTTGCAGGCAGTGAAACTTCTCTCCTAATTCATTTAGCCTTGCAAATATGCAATACAACTGGCAACAACTGTGTAAATTCACAGTATCTGCAACTATCATTTCATTTCTTACACTGTAATTAGTCTTGAGTAATGAATGAAAATGTTAATCTATAGTCAGCATTAAAAGCAGGAAATTCTTACAATGAGCGAAGCTCCACTGTTGCAAACCACGTTCTGCTGATCTGTTTTCAGCAGTAGAGAAGGGATTGCCCCAAGAGAACATTTTAGACAGTAAAATATGCACTATAATTCAAACAGCTAATATGGAATTAATCTAACAGCCATGACACTCACTACTGCAAACGTAATAACAATGCCCTCATGCTCTCGCCAATACCCAAACAGCAAGCATTTTGTACAAGATTCTACAGCTTTGAATTTAAACAGGGAATCTCCACACATTTAAAATTGTGCTGCAGTTTCAGCAACTATAACATCACTAATCACTACTTTATATTCTTTCCAGCTACTATTACTGAAGCCACTGTATGGTACATTAATAATACATAATAGCCTCAGCTTTCTGTTAAATGATGTCAGTCTATGCTCACATAATGTTGAATGCAACTCTTAATATTTTTGTACATTTCTCCCCTGCCAGTTATTTTAGTCTCTTCACTGATGCACATTATGATTATGTTTTGGTTTTTAACTTTACTGCGCATGCAATCAAGTATTTTCTAATTGTGATTATGAACTGTGTCACTGATACCGAATGCCTGACTCATGTAGAATTCGTGAAGACTTGCATTCACTATGAGAGATTCGCTCTAGCATAACCTCTATTGGAAAGATCAATATGAAAGATTTATTCTATGACATTCTAGTATACTAGGAGAGGCATTACTCAGTTAAACAGAAAACAAGTATAGGCGTGTGTGTCAGTAATTCTCCTAATAGTGAATGTGATGTGCTTAGCAGCTCTTGTAAATACATATCGACATTCTTTGTAATATATATTGTTCCTAGTACGTTTATTTACACTGCTGTGAGCGGTCTCAGCTTGTGCAATTGTACTTTATAGCTTGAAGCTTCTGTCCCTAAGCATTCCCTTGGTCAGTCAGGAATGTAGGGACTTCAGCTGGCCTGAGAAAAAGACAACAAAAAGGAAGAGTGGTTCTGTGGAAATGTTTTAAATATTTCTAAAGACACTAAACACTGCACCCAAGTGTGTACACGAGGAGGTACACTAAGAAAACGTGGGGCTTTAAAGATTACAGATGGACAGAAAAGGTAAACATCCTGCAATACAACTGTGTGGTTTTTAACCAAAATCCTCAAAATATTGTTGCACTTTTCCTTTTGGGGACTGCTCTGATCATCCAAAATATCTAAAGTGGGTGTGCGAGTGTTCCCTGCTCCTCTGCATTTGAGAAAAAAAATGGAAATATTAACATTTGCTTAATGGGAAAGTCCAACTTAGAACAAGCAAGTTTTCAGCGGAGGCCCAGGGAGGAAAGCTCCAAACGCATGTCTTTGTAAGTACTTCAGTTTCTGATGTGGACTATGAGACATTCACAGACTGCATTTCACTGCTCTCAAGGATTTCAAAGATCAAGGGAAAAAAATAATTGGGGACCAAGGCCCAAAATCAGAGGCACTTTTTAACGAGTAATATGATAAATCACTAAGCTAGCAGGATGTAGGTTTTATACAAGCACATATTAAAGAAAAGACATCTGTAACTATAACGCCTGTCATGATTTACTGACTAACTCTTCAGGATTTGTAATGAAATTACACATTTTGAGAGAAGCAGAGCAAATTCTTAAAATAAAACTAAGACTGTCCCCTAAAACAGTGACTGCTGAAAGGTATGAGCATGTGGTAATGTTAGGAGCACGGTTAAGAGTTTGTGGCCTTGTTTGAAGCAAGGAAGCAGCAGTAAAGACAAAAACAACCCCTTACAAACCAGAGTGGTGAGGAGACTTGGAAAGCTCTGATGTGTTTCCCGTTATTTGTGAAAGGCCTAACAATTTTGGTAATATATGCCTACACTCCAACTGCAGCCATCCTTCTGTATTGTTTAGTGTACTACGGTCCCCAAGGAGAATGCAACTAAAAAATCATCTGATAAACCAAGTAAAGAAAGAATACATTTGCCCAACAGCCTACAAATTAGGTTTCATGCATTGCTCTTTTTATACGTTGATAAGAAAGGACACAATAGACTCAGAGCAGGTCACAGGCAATACTAGGTAAAAATAGGTAGACAACCTCGGACTGCATTACCTTATTAACATATCAGTGTACAGTTTACTGATAATCCTTTTACCTTATTATCTCGCATTGCTCTGCATTTTTCTGATCAATGTTTAGTATAGCTTTGTCTACAAGAAACTAAACTGTTGCTTTCCATTCCTGAAAGAGTTAACTGGCTATGGTTCAAAACCCAAAACAAAGTTAATTATCAACATAGTCCTCTGTTCTGTACCCAGAGCAGAGGTTGGAATTTTGCAAGAACATTGTTAAATACAGAGAGAAAAAACTGTTTTCTTTTCCTGTTGTCTGCACTTTGTCCCCAGAGTAAGTATTGGGATATATTCCATACACTAGAACTCTTCAGAAAATAGCAAGTGCATCAGTCAAGTCAGCAACTTTCTGGAAACTTACATTTCTGCAAACTTTCCTCAAAATGGACCACATAAACCACTAAAAAGAACATGTCTGAGCTCTGCATACATTCATATACTTATGTATATATAACGAGTACAAACTTTAGCCTTCCAAAGCACACATATGTGACAACAAAGCTGCGACAGTAATGTTCTTTGTTAAGTCTTTGGCAAGTAGGAGTGATACCTCTCCATTACTGCACAGTCATGTTTACTTATTACAAGTAGGAGTGGTACCTCTCCATTACTGCACAGTCATGTTTACTTATTACAAGTAGGAGTGATACCTCTCCATTACTGCACAGTCATGTTTACTTATTACAAGTAGGAGTGGTACCTCTCCATTACTGCACAGTCATGTGTACTTATTACAAGTAGGAATGGTACATCTCCATTACTGCACAGTCATGTTTACTTATTACAAGTAGGAGTGGTACCTCTCCATTACTGCACAGTCATGTGTACTTATTACAAGTAGGAGTGGTACCTCTATTACTGCACAGTCATGTTTACTTATTACAAGTAGGAGTGGTACCTCTCCATTACTGCACAGTCATGTTTACTTATTACAAGTAGGAGTGATACCTCTCCATTACTGCACAGTCATGTTTACTTATTACAAGTAGGAGTGGTACCTCTCCATTACTGCACAGTCATGTTTACTTATTACAAGTAGGAGTGGTACCTCTCCATTACTGCACAGTCATGTTTACTTATTACAAGTAGGAGTGATACCTCCATTACTGCACAGTCATGTTTACTTATTACAAGTAGGAGTGGTACCTCTCCATTACTGCACAGTCATGTTTACTTATTACAAGTAGGAGTGATACCTCTCCATTACTGCACAGTCATGTTTACTTATTACAAGTAGGAGTGGTACCTCTCCATTACTGCACAGTCATGTTTACTTATTACAAGTAGGAGTGGTACCTCTCCATTACTGCACAGTCATGTTTACTTATTACAAGTAGGAGTGGTACCTCTCCATTACTGCACAGTCATGTTTACTTATTACAAGTAGGAGTGGTACCTCTCTATTACTGCACAGTCATGTTTACTTATTACAAGTAGGAGTGGTACCTCTCCATTACTGCACAGTCATGTTTACTTATTACAAGTAGGAGTGGTACCTCTCCATTACTGCACAGTCATGTGTACTTATTATTACAAGTAGGAATGGTACATCTCCATTACTGCACAATCATGTTTACTTATTACAAGTAGGAATGGTACATCTCCATTACTGCACAGTCATGTGTACTTATTATTACAAGTAGGAATGGTACATCTCCATTACTGCACAGTCTTGTGTACTTATTACAAGTAGGAATGGTACATCTCCATTACTGCACAGTCATGTGTACTTATTATTACAAGTAGGAATGGTACATCTCCATTACTGCACAGTCATGTGTACTTATTATTACAAGTAGGAGTGATGCATCTCCATTACTGCACAGTTGTGTACTTATTACAAGTAGGAGTGGTACATCTCCATTTCTGCACAGTCAAGTGTACTTATTACTACAAGTAGGAGTGGTACATCTCCATTATTACACAGTCATGAGTACTTATTATAAGTAGTAGTGGTGCAGCTCCATTACTGCACAGTCGTGTATTTATTACAAGTCGATCCTGTCAGGATTCCAATAAGTCATTATGATTAAAGGTACTATGAGCATAACTGCATCCTGATAAGGCATGCATACACACATCACTATGAAACCAAATGAAAACAGATGTCTATATAAAGCCTATGTTACTTATTCAATTTAGTGTAACCAAACTGCTTTCCATACCATATAAGCATCGTTTTGCTTAAAATGTATATATCTAGTTTCATATGTTACTCTATCTCACAGACCTGAATGTAATTATACAAATTTAGTGCATGTCCTGTGGTCTTGACAAAGGCTGTCCGCTGTGTCCTTACATCTATCTTGCCATTTTTCTCATAGCTGCACGAGTTCTCGTTCTCTCAAAGCAATAATAGCTTTTAAAAGCTGATATTGTATTAAAGAGAAACTGGGACTGGCTGATAACTACCCCCTCAACACTCTGTACCTCTTGCCCCACCCTAGCTACACTACTGCACCAATGCAGTGGTATGGGTAGCTATGCAGGTGAATAAACATTAAGTGCCATAGCTTATAAACTGTGTCTTTCACAGACTATGGATTTGCTGTCAAGGATTGATTCATTCAATCTCGAAAAAAAAATAAAAAAACACTCACGGACTGTTTGCTCCAATCTGCTTCCCCTCACCAATTTATCTGTGACCTTCTCCACCATTTCAGCATAATGCACCTTCTGAAATCTCACACTGTCATTTTGTCTGTTTTTTAACCCCCCCCATATTCCACAACACACAGTGACATGACCACTGTTAATTATGATTTCCGCTAGGTATTTAGACCTCCAGCACCCGGGCTCTGCTTTTATACACAGAGCCATAGCATCTCCTTTTCTCAGTAAATATGCCCATGAAAATGTTAGTGACTCGATAATCAAGGCAGAGAGAGACCAGATCTAGATTGGCTAATAGCTTATTGGGGTCCCTGCTGCACAGCAAGAAAGGGAAAGTACAAAGACTGTATACTGAGTGATGTTCAACATTTCCTTTGCTCCAGAAGAGAAGATTCCCTGAAAACATTAGCAACTCAAAATTCAAGTTGCAGGGTGACCAGATCTAGAGTTAATAGCTAAACAGGAAAATACAAAGCCTGAGTTTGCTGTGAGCCTTTCTACTCTGTGTAATACAACAGACTGTACTATATTACAGTGTGAAGACATTGCTGTACTAGAGGCTGTAAATTACCACTACCCCTAACCAAATAATTAGCTACCTTAGGTTACTCTCTACCTTGAAGGATCATCTATGGCAGCTGAAATGAACACTGACGCTCCATTTTCAGTGGCAACAGTCTCAAGACAGCAGCCATGGTCTCCTTACCAAACTTTGTACTCCCCCATTACCAACCAGAGTTCTTACACTATTGAATACCTGATTAATAACCATGTTATTCTAGCAACCTTTGCATCCCCTCCATCATTTTTGTACTTTTCTAGAATTCTTGTGTGAAGAGGTTGAGAGGTGTGTACAGTTAACTAGTGAAAATAAACAAATACAACTGATTCAAAAAAAAAAACACACATTAATTTAAAAAGTCAAACAAACAGACTTAGCTTTTTTCAGATGAGGCTGTGGACTATGGCCAAAACGCTTTCTCAACACTGACTTTAATATAATGTTTACAAGCTGTGCCCCTCTCTGAAGTAGCATT
The DNA here is from genome assembly GCF_019279795.1 of Protopterus annectens. NCBI lineage: Eukaryota > Metazoa > Chordata > Ceratodontiformes > Protopteridae > Protopterus > Protopterus annectens. The sequence goes on along the minus strand of NC_056750.1, from coordinate 570,563,378 downwards.
ATGGCACCACCGCTGCAGTGCACGGTTACGCATGACTTCGGAGAAACAGTTCATTCGGTTGGGGTGGGGTGGGGGGGTGGGCAAAGAATATAAAGGCAAGGTAAGTGAGGACATATAATGGCATTAGGAACGCACAAGTAGGGTTGCATTTCCAAATGAAAACTCTGACTTTTCATTTAATGCTTTGAAAAATAATCAAAACGTGTTTATCAGCAGTGCACTCTAAATGGCTACCAAACCATGCTTTTGCTAAATCAGGGTACAACACACAACAACAAGGCATGAAAGTATTTGCACTATAGAGATATTATCAGAATCCCAGGGGTGCTGTGAGGCACAAGTCTGATGTATACTTAATCTCAATACGTAATTCAAGTAGGATTTCACTGCGGTGGTGGTGCTGCGGTAGCATTGTCGCCTCACAGTAAAACGTTGCCCTGTTCGATTCTCAGCTAGAGCGTTCTGTGAGGAGACATGCGTGAATGGGCGTACCTTAAGACGTTGCCCTGTTCGATTCTCAGCTAGACCGTCTTCTGTGAGGAGACATGCGTGAATGGGCATACCTTCGTTGAAGGTTGTGCGTCAGGGCTGGCAACTCGGCACGTAAAAATCTACTGCCAATCATTAGCAGACCGGAGTTCCGCTGTGGCGACCCCTAACCGGGAAAAGCCGAAAGACACAACACAACAATTCAAGTAGGATTTCAAATGGAGACTTTGTGTGTAAATAATTAAGAACTCTACTTACCACATCACAGCATCTCTCAGAAGTCATCTGCTGCTCATTCGTCTGTTGCCAAAAATAGCCTGAAAAGCTAGCAACACCAGGCTTGGGCTGGGGGAGGGGCAAGGCCTGCAGCAGAGCTTACTGTAAGGCTGGATACAGACCGACTCCCATTTACTATGACCTCCACGTTTCCTGATAACCACTTTCTGTTAATAAACATATTACTGTCTATTTTGCTTCACTGTTTTTATTGCTACTTCTCCTCGTCAAGGATTATGTACTACTGTTTCGGTTGACTGTTCTATTTCATGTGTAATGCTGCAGATATTATCCCTGAACCCTAGCTGAAAAGTAGGCTTGCATGGCCCAGTTAGACTTTCGCTGTAAACGAGCTTAAATAAATTTATTTGAAAGTGAAGCAACACCTGTCCAGTAGAAAGTGTTGCATGTTCACAGGGCAGATACACTGGCAGCACTGCTGAGCCATACGGTGGCCCGATTTGCAGTTCAGGACTAACTCACGTCTTTATGAATCACACTTTAGGCAAACAGGTGACATCAATTAGAAGCAACTGGTACTAGCTTGCAAATCGTTGATGCGTACTATGTGGCAACTTCTGAATTGTTCATTGGTATGTAATAAACTAGATGCCCATGTAGATCATTTTAAGCCTAGCCATTTTCCTTTGGTGAGAGTCAAACCCATGTAGTTCTCATCTGTGAGGTAATCACCTTCATCATTATGCCAACCCCCAGTTTCTTTTTCCATTACTGACAATCTCTGTGGCCACTTAGCATGGCTTTTTCTACATCTGACCTGTAAACCACATTAGTGTGACAGCAAAAGTCTATAAAAGACAGATTAACAACACTATATACTACCCATTTAAGTTTACTAATCGTGCTAGCATTTCTTAAACAAACCAAACATTTCAAATGGTTCAGTTGTTTGTTAAATATCTTACAGTACCACTTACAAGGAAAACACAGACTGCAACAGTTCTTGTAGCAGGGTACATAGACCCCTAAAATTACAGACTATATATGGGGGAGCTTAAAACAGCAAAGAGAAGTACCATAATGTAATTAATGTGGGAAGTAACACAATTACGCATATTCAGTGCATTTAAGTATCAACGTTCAGTTAAATTTAAGTTCACAAACTGACAAAACAATATTGCTTTCAGTTTCACTTTATCAATATAATACAATGCAGTTAAAAATCTAAGTCTCAGGAAATGACCTGCTGAAGAACCCCCAAAAAAAAAAGTGCACTTTGTTGACAATGGAATATAATATTAAAACAATTTTAAGTTCCATGCATCCTACAGAGCTAATGACACTAAATCAATCACAATCAGCACAGCACAGAGAAGGACTATATTTTTTCACACAAGATCTAGTCCTTAAGAACATCAAAGAAGATCCTTTGTTATGTGTTGAGTTCAACCACCCATACCACATTTAAATTAATTAATGCTCACCAGGCAGATGACACACCCCTTAACGGTAGGATGATGTGGGAAACAGATAATGGTTCTTCAATCACAGCCCAACTGTTTTTACTTGTTGGAGGCCAAAGTAGTCCACACTTTTTAAATAAGAAAATCTGGCCAAATTCTAGAATCTGGACCGCCTGGAACAGCAAAAGGAGAGAAAAAAAAAAACACAAATTAAAGAAACCCAGAGAATATATTCATTTTCTTATATATACATATATATATATTTTTTTTTACAACTTGCATTTTTATCTTGTATTTTTTTTTTTTTAATAATGACCTGTTTCACCATACTTTCTTGTCCTTCCCAATTAAATGAATGTGAAACTGAGAAGTTCTATCACCATAGCAAATTCTTGGTATTTCAGCTCATTAAACCTGACGTTTGAAGCTAACATAAGAAAAATGCAGCATTGATTACGGACAATTAGCACCACTGTGTTTACTCCCAATGTGTCTATAAACAAAAAACAGCATTCAATACTGGAAGAACTGTAATGTTTCTAACCACTAGTAGACAAGGAATTAATGCAGCAAGCAGGCAATTTCACAACTTCTGTAACATGGAAAGTGCTGCAGGCTAATGTGACACCACATAAGGTTTCATTTCTTAAAAGCAAGCATTATCGCTTCTTCCTTTTTTTGCAAATTATTCACAAATGAGTCAGTCACCTCACTTAATTTTTGTTCATTTATTAGGCTCAGCAAATTACAAATTTGTGTTTCTGTTAGCTTTAATCTACCTGAATGATAAAGTGCAGTTGTGTACACTTAACCATAAATGTAGATGTTCGAGTGTATTCACTGTTGCATTCACATTTGGGTCATCTGTCTGCAGGTAGCCCTCAGCCGGCCTGAATACCAGAGTCTTCGGATTTCTGCATCGGATGCTGTCGCTTCTTCCCTGACATCAGGTCGCCAGGGGTAGAAAACATGCAGCCGACGCCATTACATCAGTTTTTCTTGCCCCAGATGTCAGGTGCCCCCACAATAGGAAGCAATTATATGGTATGGTACACTCCCCCATCAAAAAGCAAATACACAAGAAAAAATAAATATACCAAACAAGAAGGAAAGGTAGAGCCAAGAGAAGTCAGGGGGCTGGAGGGAGGGTAACCAGGACTGCAACAGTGAATACACTCGAACATCTACATTTATGGTAAGTGTACACAATTGTACTATGTTCTTCTTGTTTCACTGTTGCAGTCATCACATTTGGGTTGATTCCCAAAGCTAAGGAAGGGAGGAGGACGTCAAAGAGCATTAGGGCCAGCTATTAAGCCCTGCAAGACTGCAGTGGCAAATCCATTCTCTGGATTTAGAAATGATAGGCATGTGGTAATGCTTGGTGAAGGTATGTACAGAGCTCCAGGTAGAAGCTTCTAGGATGTCCCTGGTAGGGACAACTCAAATGCCACAGAGGTAGATGCAGCCCTGGAGGAATGTGATCTTATCCCCTTGTGGGGTAAGTTTTCCATGGTGCTTGTAGCAGAAATGAATGCAATGGTCTATCCATTTGGAAATGGTTTGCTTTGAAATGGCCTTCCCCTCTGCCCCTGCAGCAAAGCCAACTAGCAGCTGTTCAGATTTTCTGAGAGGCTTAGTCCTAAAATAGAATCTAAGTTGTCTGTGCACATCCAGAGAGTGCAATATTCGTTCCCCTTTATTTGGTGGATTAGGGGAAAAAGTAGACAAATGAATGGAATGATTTGGCACCACACTAGAGACCACCGAGGCATAAAGGAAGGATTAGTCCTGAGGAAACCCTGTCCGCATGGCAGATAATGAAGGGTTCCACTGCCATGAGGGCCAGTAACTCAGACACTCTTCTTGCTGAAGTGATGGCTAGAAGGAAGGCTGTTTTCCAAGAAAGGAATTTCAAATCTGCTGTTGCAGCTAGCTCAAAGGGGGTGAGCTTTTCCAATACAAAGTTAAGGTCCCAGGCTGGAGTGGGAGCTCTCCTGGGGGGGGGGGGGGTCTTAAATTTTTGGCCCCTCTAAAGAATTGTTTTAGCAAGGGGTGAGAGAAGAGGGGTGGCTCAGTATTATAATGTGCTGAAATGGCAGAGGCATGAATTTTAATTGACGAGAAGGATAGGCCCTTGTGGAGTATTTCTGTTAAGTACTCTAGAATATGAGGTAAGCTGGGCATCGTTGTGCCCATCCTCTAAGCCTGGCTCCAGGAACAGTATCTTTTCCCTTTTCAGCATAGGATTTTTTAGTACTAGGCCTCCGTGCCTCCAGAATGACATCCAGCACCTGCTTACTGAGGTATGCTAGAGGAGAGCTCAAGGAATTAGTCAGGCTGCAAGGTTCAGGGTTTGAAGCTGAGGGTGCAGAATCTGGCCCGCCTGCTGGGACAGCAGGGAAGGGGTCTGAGGCAGGTGCCATGGATGTAGCAGTGTCATACTGCGCAAGAGGGGGTACCAGTGCTGGCGTGGCCAGTCTGGTGCAATCAGTATAGTCCTTGGCTTGCCTGTTTGATCTTTAGTAGAACCTTCGAGAGGAGAGGCAGAGGGGGAAAGGCATAAACCGAGAGGCTTTCCCAGGTAAAGGACAGGGCATCCACTTTCCAAGCTTGACTGTGGGGAGTTCTTATGCAGAATTTGTTCAATTGGTAGTTCTGAGGGGAGGCAAACAGGTCTACCTCTGGAGTCCCCCATTTGTTCCTCAAGAGGTTGAATATTTTGGGTTCTAGTTTCCATTCCTGTAGGCCCCATGAGATTTCTGCTCAAGTCTTCTGCCAGTGAATTTAGTTTGCCTGGCAAGAATTGTGCTTGTAGGTGTACTTGGTAGCTCAAGGCTGTGTTCCACAGAGCCATGGCTAGTCTGCAGAGACGGTACGAGTGGGTTCCCCCCTGCTTGTTTATGTTTCACATAACTGTGGTGTTGTCTGTCTTTACCAATAGTTGTCCTTGGAGAATACGGTCTTTGAAGGCTGTCGGAGCATTCTGTATAGCCCTTGTTTTCAATTATAAAGGAATTCCCAATATTATTCTAGCATGTCAAAAGGTCAGTTGTCAATCTCCTCTCTGGTCCAGCTGGTGAATCTGGGAATCTTGAGGCAATGTTACAACTGCCTCATGTACACAGACAACCCTCTCCTCCTCCCAACAAATTCCAACACATGTGAGAGATGCAACCATATAGCCAAACTGGAGGCTAAGCTCTCTCAACTCAGTACTGGCATAACCAGTCAGGAGGAGAAGGAAACCACACTCATTACAATTCCAGTCTCACATAGACCTACCACAACAGCAAACCAAACACATAATCACACAAAAACATACTCGGAGGCTCTAAATAAAGATCTGCCTAAGCAGCAGAGACCTCCAGAGCAGACACCCAAGCAACCGCTACCACAAAACAAAACACATGCAACACATATATCACAAAGCCAGTGTACCGAACAGTCACAGCCCTTAAGACGAAACAACACACCTGATACACTTGTAATAGGTGACTATCGTCAGGCACACTGACGTCCCGCTCACCAGGCTGAACAAGGAGAGGGTCACGGTGTGCAGCCTGTCGGGTGCTAGGATCCGCCACATAACACAAGCACTCAGGTCACTCCAAGGCAAGTACAAATATGACTCAGTCATTGTCCATGCTGGTGTGAATGACCTGAGACGTACCTCCCTGGACTACATGAAAAGAGACATAGAAGAGCTCTCTGAGCATGTAGCCCAGGCCGGTATGACCCTGACCTTGAGTAGCATCTTACCCTCACCAAGAATGATGCCACAATATGAAGACAAGATGATCAATTTCAACAATTGGCTTAAGTACTGGTGTCATTCAAAGGGGATCCAATGCCTGTCAGTTTGGGATGATATGCTCGACAAGCCACGATGCTTCGCTAGGGACGGCTTGCACCTGTCACCCCTGGGCTTTTGGATATTGTCAAAGGCTCTTGCTACCCACATAGTGCCTTTTTTAGGCAAGGCTCAAAAGACAAACCCACCTCCATAGGTATCACAAGGGATAAGAAACTAAGAGTAATGCTACTCAACGCCAGAAGTCTAAACCTCAAGATGCACGCACTCGAAACTCTCCTTAGCATGGAGAACATCGATATCTGTGCAGTAACAGAAACCTAGTTCAGGGCTCCCGAGAGCACCCCAGCACTACCAGGTTATACCTCATACCATGCTTTTCTTGGACTGAACCACAAAAGGAGGGGGAGTATCGATATTCATCAAAGATACCCACACCTCCAGGTTGGTGGCAAAGCACGAAGCATCAGACACTATCCATGTGCAACTAGCAGTGGGTAAAACTACCTTCCAGTTTATAGCCTGCTACAGACCACCCTCCCAAACCCAGGAACCCCACTCGGCCTTCCTGAGAACACTGGAAAATATGAAGGTCTCTCCAAACACCATTATATTGGGTGACTTCAACTACCCAAACATAGACTGGGAACATTACTCTAGCTCCAACACCCTAGCCCAAAGGTTCCTAGAATTTATAAACTCAAATGCTATGGAACAACTTGTTACCACTCCCACAAGAGGAAAACATACTGGACCTGATCATCACCAACATGGGGACTCTATGCTCCAGACCAGAAGTGTATCCCTCACTGGTAAGATCAGACCATAAACTAATCTCACTGGATACTCACATCCCGACCCCACCCCCTGCCCAGAAAACCACAGTGAAAAACTTCTCTAAAGCAAATTTCACACTCCTCAAAACCGAGGTGGAATCCTTCAAAGCCCCCGGGCCTGTGGAAAATACGGCCCAGACTGCAGAATCCTTTATAAATGCATTCTATGAACACCTTCAGGAATGCATGGATCATGCGATCCCAAATAAAACCAAGACCCAATCCTCCAAAGGCAGACGTCCTGTCTGGTGGACCCCAGTCATAAACTATACAATAGAAGGAGGAAGCTACTAAATGATAGAGCAAAATCCCAAAAAGGGAAGGCATCACTGATCAGTATTAGCAAAAAACTACGGGCACTCATAAAATTGTCTAAGGCCAGCTTTGAGAGAAAAATTGCACAGGACACTAAGGATAATCACAAGGCTTTCTTTAGTTATGTTAGGAACCTGGGTGGTAATTCCCAGATATGCTCAGAATTAGTCCAAAATGACAAAAAATACACCGAACCCACAGACATTGCCAACATCCTAGCTGACAGGTCCAGGGCAAACCCCCTCTCCCCACCAAAAGGGCAAATATCTATCCCAGCAGAGTGCTGTCCCCCTGACATCTCAGATGCTCAGGTAAGAGCCGCCCTCTCCAAAGCAAAAAACACAGCATCAATGGGACCAGACGGTGTCCTGGGCTGCGTCCTACATGAACTCCAAGAAGAGCTAAACCCAAACATAAAACTACTGTTCAATCTCAGCCTTACTACAGGATATGTGCCCAAATAGTGGCGTACAGCAACAGTGGTCCCTCTCCATAAAGGTGGTGCCTCAATGGATCCTGGAAACTAACGCTCCATAAGCCTGACTAGCTTGGTCTGCAAAGCTATGGAAAGGATCATCATGGACCTCATAAATAAAGATATTGGGGACCTACAGACACTGGATCCTACCCAGTTCGGCTTTGTTAAGGGCAGATCCTGTCTCTTAAATTTGGCTGATTTCTTTGAAACAGTCACCAAGGCCATTGACGAGGGGAAGGTGGTCCATACAGCCTACCTGGACCTCGCAAAAGCCTTCGATACAATATCCCACTCAGGCATTATAGATAAGCTCACCAGCTTAAATATAAACCCCTATGTCACTAGATGGATTGCAAACTGGCTCAAGGACAGAACCCACATGGTTAGAATTGCTGGAGCCATGTCAGACTCCAAACCAGTTACAAGTGGTGTCCCACAAGGCTCAGTCCTGGGACCTCTCTTGTTCAGTATATATTTCTCAGAGGTACAGGCCAACACGGAAGGACTGTGGCTGACCAAGTTCGCAGATGACTGCAAACTGGGTGCCATAATCGACTCTCCAGCCGACACAAGCATCCTCCAAAAGGGCCTCATAGAAACAGACAACTGGTGCCAGAGCCATGGCCTCAAGCTAAATGCCATAAAGTGTATAGTCATCCCCTTTGGCAAAAACAAAGTGCCCACAAATATCCACATAGGTGGTAATCCATTAAGTACAGAAGAAGTAATTAGGGACCTGGGGACCCAAGTTGATAGCAATCTCTCATTTGACAACCACGTGGCCAAAGTGGTTAGAAAAACATTTTATATAGCCCACCTAATCATGAAGGGATTCACATCTAGATCAGGGGAGGTCATCGTGCCGCTTTACTCATCCCTCATCAGGCCCATAACTGAGTACAATGCCCCTTTTGGGATGTACCTTACCAGACACCTGCAGCAACTGGAAAGACCCCAAAAGTACCTCACCAAGAGGATCAAAGGGCTCAAACAGATGCCATATGCTGCCCGGTTAAAGAAACTCCAGCTCTACTCAGTGGCATACCGCCTGTTCAGAGGCGATCTGTGCCTGACGTATAAAGCCATGTCCAACCCGGAATTAATGGACATGCTGCACCTCAGAAAATCCAAATCCTATCGAGCTACGCACTCGAGAGACTTGAACCTCAGAACTGAAATAAATAGGACATGCTGGTGGGCCAGATTCATAACCCAGAGGCTCCCTTCACTCTGGAATAAAATCCCAGTCCAGGTTAGGCAGAGTCCCTCATTGACTCTCTTCAAGAGGAATCTTGATGAGTGGATGGGAGATCGAAAAAGGGCATAGCAAAATAAATTTAAAATGGGTGGCGAAAGCCAAACACATTCTGGCTGGGCTTATAAATGCCCTAGGGCAGATAGCCTAGTATGAACCTATGAACATTTCTTTTTGATTGATATGCAGGTGCATCTGTCTTGGGTTCCATTTGCCCTGAATGCACTTCCCTGCCATGTGAGCCCCCCCCCCATGCATAGTCTGATGCGTCTGTTAGGGTTTGGGCAGCAGGGGGTAGAGTGAAAGGGAGTCCCATGTTATGGTAGCAGGCCTCTGCCCACCAAAGGAACTCTGTCTTCATACAAGGAATGACAGAAAAAAAAAGTTATGTTCTTACCATAACGTTCCATGCGAGTTGCTCATCTCGCCTTTGTTCTTTACACGTGGTTTCGGAGCAGAGTCGGCCGCTTTCCAAGCTCAAGATCTTTGAGTAGCTCGAGGCACAGTCCCTATCCCATGATGCTCTCCTACCAACCCCAGATCTAGTTTGCTGAACCAGCAAGAAATAAAACACACTAAGCAACCAAAATACAACATGTATAAAGTACATAACTATTTACAATAGCTAAACAATAATCTGGCTGGAAAGAAAGACACTAGCAAGACCAACCAGACCACCAGTCATACCCATTCTTCCAGAACCTGGAGGGGGAAGGTGGGAGGGAGTGTAAGAACAAAGTCGAGATGAACAACACACATGGAACGTTACGGTAAGAACATAACTTCTTTATGTGAAGTTGTTCAATCTTGCCATTTGTTCTTTACAAATGGGTAGCGTCCCAAGCACCCCAATCCTGGGCGACTCACGGGAGTACATTCCTGAGAACGGTGGAACCAAAGGAAGCCCTGTCCCTGGAGGCCCTGTCCACTTTGTAATGAGTGATAAACGTACGAGGTTAGGACCAAGTAGCAGCTGCACAAATGGTGTCCTAAGGTAAACGGGCTGCGTGGGCTGGAGACGTAGAAACAGCCCTGGTAGAATGAGCTTTCACTTCACATTCTAAAGGTTGTTTAGCTGAAGAATATACAAATTTTATACAATCAGAAATCCATTTGGACAATGTAACTTTGGATACTGAAAAACCTTTCTTATTGTCTGCATAGGAAACAAATAGTTGATCAGATTTCCTAAATTCTTTTGTTCCATCTAAATAAAACCTCAATTGTCTGTGAACATCAAGCTTATGTAACATGTACCCCAATCTATTGGCATGATGTCTGAAAAAAGTAGAAAGATCAATAGACTGGTTCAAGTTAGCCTCGGAGCAGACCTTAGGGAGAAAGGTTGGATTTATTCTTAAAGACACTCTTGTCGGGGTAAAAGACCAGATATGGAGGCCTGATAGAAAGTGCTTGTAGTTCAGAAACTATACGCGCCGAAGTAATAGCCACCAGGAAAATTGTCTTCCAAATAAGGAACTTCAAAGGCCAAGATGATGCAGGCTCAAAAGGGGGAAGCATGAGTTGAGATAGTACCAAATTTAGATTCCAGGGAGTAACAGGATGTCTGATAGGTGGCCTAAGGTGATGAGTTCCTTTCAAAAAGGCTTTACATAATCTGTGAGAATGTTAGAACCACTGCATCCCACATGGAAGTTAGATATGGCAGCCAATTGAACCCTTATTGTAGAAGCCGCCACACCATCATGGAAGAGCGAGGTCAAGAATTCCAGAATACTATGAATAGGGGCGGCATAGGGATCAATATCATGCTGAGAAGCCCAATGAACAAATCGCTTCCATTTGCTGTTATACAGTTTCCTGGTGGAGACTTTATGAGAGGAAACTAGAATATGTTGAATCACGGGAGACAAATCATGTGACCTGTCTAGGTTGGGAAGTGGAGCAGCCAAGCTGTCAGTTTGAGGGAGACAAGAGAGGGATGAAGAACTCCCGACGAATGAGTCAGGTCTGGCACTGGGTCCAGAACCCAAGGTTCTTCCACTTGGTATTGCTGTAGGAATGGGAACCATATCTGCAGAGGCCAAAACAGGGCTATCAGAATAACAATCCTTCCCAAGCTTTTGGCTTTCTGTAAGTATCTGGGGATCAGCGGGATTGGAGGAAAGCCATAAAGGAGACCCGAGGGCCAATCGTGTACGAGTGAGTCCCTTGGGCTGTCCCCCGGTGAAGGGTACAGGGCAAAGTAGCTTCTGCATTTGGCATTCATCGGGGATGCAAAAAGGTCGCAGCAAGGCTGGCCCATCTACGGAATATCCTTTGTCACTCATTATTTGAGGGACCACTCGTTAGGCAACAGAATGGCTCTGCTCAGTTTGTCCGCTATCAAGTTTTTTGACCCGGGTATGTGCATTGCCATCAGAAAGTGCCCGATGGATACAGCCTACTTCCAAATTCTCAGGGCCTCTCAGCATAAGGGGTAAGACTTGGTTCCCGCTTGCTTGTTGATGTACCAGACTACCGACATGTCCGTCTGTATTGCAATCGTCTCTCGAAGCAGAGAGTCGTGAAAGTGTTGCAACGCTAGAAACACTGCTCTCAACTGTAGGACATTGATGTGCAAATGATATTCCATGTCTGACCAAGTGACTTGGGACAGTTCTTCCCTGTAACAGTCCCCCCCACACCCTATCAGGGAAGCATCTGTGGTCACTGTGGCTGTGGGAGGGGGAAGTACAAATGGGCGACCTGCAGTAACTTGGTGGCTGTTCAGCCACCAAAGAAGGTCCTTTTTGCAAGCATCTGCCAGAAGAATTTTGTGTGACATTGGAAGATGTTGATAAGATCACGGTGTGAATAGTAACCACTGGAGTATCCTCATGTGCATTTGTCCCAGAGGAACCGCTATGAGTGTCACTGCCATGGTGCCTAACAGCTTCAGAACCTGGAATGCAGGAACTTTACTTTCCGTTAATAAATGGGACACTTGACATTGTAAAGATATTACTCTTTCTTGAGGCAATCTGACCAGTGTGATGGTGGTGGCGGTGTCTAGATCTGCTCCTATAAAGGAAATATGTTGCGACGGCAATAAAGCAGATTTTTCGAAATTTAAGGTTATGCCCAGCTTGGAACACAGGTTGATAGTGTAATCTCTGTCGTGAATCAGTTGATGCCTGGAGGTGGCGGTGAGGAGCCAGTCGTCCAGATATGGAAACACGCAGAATCCTAAATGTCTCAGGTGAGCCATGCCACTGCCATACATTTGAACACTCTGGGGGCTGTGGTGAGACCAAAGGGCAGAGCTTGGAATTGGTAGTGACTGGCCCCTAGCCGGAAACGCAAGTGTTCTCTGGATGGCCTGGCCATTTTGATGTGGTAGCACGCATCCTTGAGATCTATAGAGCACATCCAATCACCCATTTTGAGAAACGGAAGTATTGATTGAAGCGTGACCATCCGGAACTTTTCCTTTTTGACAAAGGTGTTTAGTTTGCTGAGGTCTAAGATGGGCCTCCAGTCCCCTGTTTTCTTTGGGACTAAAAAGAACCTGGAGTAAGTTCCGGATCCTATCTGGTCCGTTGGGACTGGCTGGATGACTCTTTTTCTAGCAACCTTTTATATTTCTATGGCTGCTAGATTCCGCAGACTGGGTGGAACGTCTGGGATTCTTGTACGAATGGAAGGGGACTCTGAAAAGGGAATGATGTAACCTCTGGTAACTATGCTTTTTACCCAAGATTCTGATGTAATTCCTAGCCAGGCGTCTGGGTACAAAGCTAAGCAACCCCTGACTGCCTCCAGAGCAGGACAGTTGGGCCTCCTCTCAGGAGCGCTGACAGGGCCTGCCAAGGAACTGATCCCTGTCACCCTGGTTCTGCAGACCCTCTCTGCCACCTAGGTAGCGTCTACCATTATACCCTCCTCCCTCTGCCCCTGAAGGGGGGTTCACTACGTGTGTTCTGGAAAGCTCCTTGGGACTTTCGGAACCACATTTTTCCACCTTTCTGCCCTTTGGGGTATGGTCTAGTGGGGGTGGAAAAACAGATTCCAACGGCAGAGAGAGTGTTTCCTTCCTGCTCACACCTAGTGAGTGTCTCCTTGACTTTAGGCCTAAACAAGGAAGAGCCATCGAATGGGGTATTAACAAAGGAAGACGAAGGCTTCCGCAAAGGAGCATAAGCGCATCCAGGATTGTCTCTGCAGAGCTATCGCTGAATCTGCTGCCCGGCTCGATCCATCAGCTGCATAAGAAATGAGCCGCATGGACGAATTCACAACAGAATTATGGGTGTTAAGCTGAGCCGTCACTTTCTCAAAAACAGCATCATCTGTTTTGCCCTGTACAGTATCTCCAAGCTCTTTGAGGAGATCTCGTTGAAGACTGGTAAAGTGGGTTAAACAGTTAAGTGATCTCATTGCAAATGTCGCAGAAAGTACAGTTGTGTACCTACCATAAATGTAGATGTTCGAGTGTATTCACTGTTGCAGTCATTACTCTTGGGTTATCCTGCTAGCAGGCTACCCGCAGTCGGCCAGAATTCCAAAGTCTAGGTCCGGCGTTGGTTGCTGTCACCTCTTCCCTGACGTCAGTGTGCCAGGGGTATAAAAGATGCAGCTGATGACATTTTCTTCCGTTTTTCTTGCCCCAGCTGCCAGGTGCCACAGATAGGTAGGGTGAAAAATATACCAATAAGAAATGCATGCACAAAAATAGCATTTCCTTCATCTACAAGCAAATACACCAAAAAGGTTGAATAGGATAGAGAAGTGCAGATAAGTCCCAGCAAAGAGAAGGGGGATGGTGGGTGGGTAACCTGGACTGCAACAGTGAATACACTAACATCTACATTTATGGTAGGTACACAACTGTACTATTGTTCATCGTGTTTCACTGTTGCAGTCATTACTCTTGGGTTGAATCCCAAAGCTGAGGATGGGTGGCTGGGCTAAATAGGATTAGGAGAGGCTATGAGGCCCTGCAGAACTGCAGTGGCGAAGCCTTCTCTGGACTTAGAGTAGAGAGGCAAGTGGTAGTGCTTTGTAAAGGTGTGCACTGAACTCAAGTTGCAGCCTCTAAGATTTCTTTGGTTGGTACTCCTCTGAGGAAGGCTGCTGAAGTGGCTGCTGCTCTGGTGGAATGAGGCCCAATGCCCTTATGCACTGATTTACCATGTTGGCAATAGCAGAAACGGATGCAATGGCCTATCCACTTAGAAATAGTCTGCTTTGAGATAACCCTTCCTTGTGATCCTGCAGCGTATGACACAAAGTTGCTCAGTCTTTCTGAAAGCTTTAGTTCTGTCCAAGTAGAAGCATAACTGCCTGTGTATGTCCAAAGAGTGCAGAATTTTCTCACCCTTGTTCTGTGGATTTGGGTAAAAGGTAGGCAAGTGATTGGTTTGATTGAGGGCCACACTGGACACCACACCTTAGGCATAAATGTAGGGTTTGTCCTCAGAGAAACCCTGTCTGGATGAAAAACGATGAAAGGTTCCACAGCCATGAGTGCTTGTAACTCTGAGACTCGCCTTGCAGAGGTTATGGCTAGGAGCAAAGCTGTTTTCCAGGATAAGAATTTAATATCCGCTGTTGAGATGCCGGCTCAAAAGGAGGCAGTGTGAGTTTTTCCAAAACATAATTAGGTCCCAGGCTGGAACTGGTGCTCTCCTTGGAGGCCTAATGTTTTTGGCCCCTCTGAGGTACTGCCTTATTAAAGGATGAGAAAAGATAGGTGGTTCCGTATTGTAACGTGCAGAAATGGCAGAGGCATGAATCTTAATTGATGAGAAAGAAAGGCTTTTGTTCAGCATCTCAGTTAGGTATTGTAAAATCTGAGGAATATTTGGTACAGATGTGTCAATGCCTTGTTCCTGGTTCCAAGCACAGAATCTCTTCCATTTTTCTGCGCAAGATTTTCTGGTACTGGGCCTCCTGGCCTCCAAGATAACATCCATAACAGCTTTTGAAAGAGGAATTTTCTGAATGGCTACATAATCCGTCATGCTGCCAGATTTAAGGTCCTGAGTTGGCTGTGCAGGATCTGATTGTTTTGTTGGGTCAGCAAGTGAGAAGTGTGAGGCAATATCTTTGCTGGACCTTGAGACAAGCTCTTTAGGATTGGGTACCAGTGCTGGCATGGCCAGTCTGGTGCAATCAGAATCATTTTTGGCTTCTCTTGTCTGACCTTTAGGAGTACTCGGGGAAGGAGAGGCAGAGGGGGAAAGCATATACTGTTAAATTTTTCCAGCTGAATGATAGGGCGTCCACTTTCCATGCTTGCTTGTGGTAAATCCTTGTGCAAAATTTCTGCAATTGACAGTTGTGAGGGGAGGCAAATAGATCTATGTCTGGGCATCCCCATTTCCTTATTATCATCCTGAAGACTTGTGGATCCAGTTTCCATTCGTGGGGATCCATGAGGTTTCTGCTTAGTTTGTCTGCCAGAGTATTTGTTTTTCCTGGCAGGAATTGTGCTTGCAGGTGAACTTGAAAAGCCAATGCTGTGTCCCATAAGGTCATTGCTTGTCTGCAGAGTGGGTAGGAATGAGTACCTCCCTGCTTGTTTATGTACCACATGACTGTGGTGTTGTCTGTCTTTATCAGTAATTGTCCTGGATGAAGCAGGTCCTTAAAAGCTGTCAGGGCATTTTGAACAGCTAGCATCTCTTTTTGATTGATGTGAAGATGCATCTGGTTTGCAGGCCATGTGCTCTGAATACATTTTCCTGCCATATGGGCCCCCCAGGCATAATCTGATGCATCCATTGTCAATGTCTGTCTGTCTGTGGGTAAACTGAATGGCAGACCCTTGTTGTGGTGACAGCATTCTGCCCACCGTCGAAACTCATGTTGTAGGCAGGGAATGAGTGCAATGCTGAGTCCAAATACTTTTCAGATACCATTGTAGTTTCCTCATATGCAGTCTGGCATATGGAATTAGTAGAATGCAGGATGCCATGAAACCCAAGGCATGCAGGATTTTCCTTACAGATAAGTGGGTTTTTGTTGCCAATTTCTTGAAGTAAGTAGTCAGTTGTTTTTGCTTGTCTGGCGTGAGATAAGCCATCTGGGCAGTTGTACTTAAGCTTGCACCCAGGAATATTATCTCTTGAGAGGGCACTAGTTTTGATTTCTTTTTTACTGTGTACCCTAGGCCAATTAGTAATTTTTTTACAAACGCCAGATGCTTTAGAAGAGTGTCTTTGTTCTCTGCTTGAATTAGGCAGTCGTCCGAGTAGGGATATATCTGAATTCCTTTTTGTCTGCAAAACGCAATTACTGGTGCCAGGCATTTTGTAAAGACCCTAGGCACAGTGGATAAGCCAAAGGGCAGTGCAGAGAATTGGTAATGCATTGAGCCAGCTATGAATCTGAGGTATCTTCTGCAAGATGGTCTGATTGGGACATGCTGGTATGCCTCTTTTAGGTCCAAAGTTACGAGCCAAGCCCTCTTGCCCAGCATGGGCAGTAGCTGCTGAAGAGTCAACATCTTGAATTTTGGAACTTCCAGAAACATATTTAGTATAGACAGGTCCAGAATTGGTCTCCAGGTTTTGTCCTTCCTGGGTACTAGAAAAAGTTTTGAGTAAAATCCTTGCCCCTGCTCTTGTTGTGGTACTTGTTGAATAGCCCTCATGTTCATGAGGGCTGTAATTTTTTTGTGCCTCTGCCCATTGATTGTGTGGCAGGTCTGGCATACCTGTTGACCTTGGAAGGGTGTGAAAATGGAACCTGTAACCTTGGGACACTATGTTCAGAACCCATTTGTCTTTGGTAACCATTTGCCAATTTAATGAAAAAAGTGCTAATTTTCCCCCTAAGGGGGCTGTCAAAAGAAAACTGCTTAGAACTGGTAGAGGAAAGTCATTGGGACTGTTTCCTGTAAGGCTGTGATTTGTCTTCTCCGCTTTTGGAGGTAGGAGCACCCCATTGTTTAGGCCTGTATGAGGCCTTGGGGCTGAGATCTGCCTCTGGGACGCCTGTATCTGCCTCTTTGCGGTCTGTCAGACTGGAAAGGACCAATTTTTAGAAGGCCAGTTCCTGCTAAACCTGGGTGGCTGTACCTGTAAGAAATCCTGGACTGTCTGCATAGATTTTACTTTATCCTCCATTTTTTTTTTTTAACACCTCTTCTGCTTTGGTACCAAAGTATCATGCTGCAATGGTGCATCTAATAATTTTGCTTTAACATGATCAGGCAGATTTTGTTCCTTTAACTAAGCATGCCTTCTAATAACAGAACCTGTAACAGCGGCCCTGCAAGAGGCCTCCAGTGAATCATAACCACATTGCAAAGTATGCTTTCCCACTTATTCAGTTGCATGCAATAAATCCTGCAATTCCTTGTTCTCTGAACATTATTTGTCAACATTTGCTGTTTAAGAAGTGACATTAAACATTGCTGATATTTAAGCATATGAAATTGACAATTTAAAGCCCTTACAGCAAGCGTGGGAGAAGTTTAAACTTTTTTCCCCCATCTGTCTAGAGCCCTAGAATCCCTATCAGAAGGGACAGGGTTTTTTGCCGTGGAAGCTTTAACCCCCTTGGGACCCTGAGATATAGTTTCGGGGTCAGCAGCGGGGTTTTTATATAGGAATTTATGAGAATCCGGGATCCTGTAGTATCAGTCTGGCTTAGCAGGTGCAGGGGGTAAATAGTCAGGGGACAGTCCGGACTCTGAAAATACATCATCTACAATGTCTAAAACAAGTGGAATAGCAAGGGGTCTGCACTGAGGAAGAAGCAGGAAGTCCCGGAGCCTTTTCGTAGACTCAGAATAATCTTGGCTCTCCCAGTGGAAATGCTCCCTCATAGTATGTAATGTTTCCCCAAAAGAATAGTCCTCAGGAGGAGAGGCTGAAGGAATGGATTCTTCAGAATCCTCATAGGGAAGCATGGAGTAATCCTGTTCAGAAGAGGAATCGGAGGAAATAGATACCTGATCAGAAGAATCATACTCTGTCTCTTGCCAAGGCCTCTTATCAGGAGGGGGATGGGAGCCCCTGATCAAAGTAATTAGGTCTTCGGCCATTTTGAGCATCTGTTTTTAGGCATGGAAGTCTGAATAGGAGAATGCTGTACTTGTTTCTTTGTCTTTAGAGCTGCTTTAGTCTTTGAAGCTGAAGATGGCTTAACATATAGTTGTGTAGGTCTGAAAACACCCTCAGAAGCAGATGCCTGCTCAGCGGCTCCGGACCCATCTGAGGGATTGATTTCCAAGTGTCCAATACCTTGAGTTTCCAGAGGCCCAGTCGGCTCCATGTGGGAGTCGGTAGCGGCCTGTGGCTCTGAGGTAGCGGGCGCCAAGGGCTGCGAAAGCACCTCACTGAGAACCGGCAAACTGGCGACTGGCCTAGAAGAGGCTTTGTCGTTGGTTTTGGACCTCGGATGCCTATCCTTGTCCTTGCGTTTTTTGTAAACTCCAGTTGTCAGCTGTTCCGCCGGCATTATATAATCAAATCTTCGGCCAAAGTAATGAAATTCAAAATCGAACAGACGCTTTATAGTGCGTTGGTTGAATCTAGCACAAAACCGACAGCTAGCAACGTTGTGATCAGGGCCTAGGCAAGGAATACAGTAAGAGCGAAAATCCTTATGAGGTATTTGCTTCCCACAAGAAATACAATTGTTAACTTTTTCTGGCATCTGTCTGGAGCAAGAAAAAAGTTTCCCTAATGGGGTACTTGGCTTTAATGAAGACTTCGGTACTGAAATTCAGATTTGAAAATCTCAGGAGTCACCCGACCGGCACTTGCGAGCTGCTTTTGCTTCGGGCACCGCGCGGCAAGAAAGACTGAAGAAAACAGCGTCGGCTGCATCTTTTATACCCCTGAGGCACTGACGTCAGGAAGAGGCAAAAGCAACCGATGCCGGACCTAGACATTGGAATTCTGACCGACTGCGGGTAGACTGCCAGCAGGATTACCCAAGAGTAATGACTGCAACAGTGAAACACGATGAACATCTAAACATGCGTTTCCTGTATCTGTCCATGATCCTAGAGTCTTTATTAGGAGGATGAACAGAAGAGGAGGTTTCTGACATCTCTTTCTTGCTGGCCGCCGCCAACACCATAGCATCAATGGGGACTCCCTTCGTAAGAAAAGACCTGTCTAGGGGAAGTGATAAATTTGTTGGGCCGCCAAGGGACCGGTTCCATGGAATCAGGAGACTCCCACACCCTTCGAGCAACCAAGTCCATTAATTTGTCAAAGGGCGGAGTAACCCAGGAGGTGGAAGGTTGAGACCCAAAGGCCTTCAGGAGCACCGACTCATCCTCAGTAGGGGTAAGGGACTGCCAGTCACCCATCTGCCTTAATATTTCCAGGATGTCTGCAAATGAGACATCCTCAGTGGAGGACCGTGGGGACCCTACTGATTTCTCCAAGTCGATGTCTGATATTAAGGATTCCTGAGGGAAATCCAAATGCCTCCTTCCTGCACACTCTCTTTCTAGGGACTTCATCAGTGGGGATGTCTGGTGAAGTCTCCGTCAAGCATGGGTCACCCAATGGGGTTAACCTGAGGCTCTGGGTCTCGACGCTTGGTTGGAACCTGTGGTGTAGGGACAGAACGCGGCCCTTTAGGGAAGTAAGTGGAAAGATCCGAAGAGGTAAGGGTCTTTGCAGACATGACCCTCCTCATAGCATCAAAGGCACCGGTTTCTCGACCAAAGGAGTCCACCAGTTCCGAAGAAGACGGCAACCTCCCAGGGCGGGAGACCACGGGCTCCAAACCAGAGCATGGAGCCGAGCTCATCTGCGCCGAAGCCCCGAGAGGGAGAGCCAGAACCGAAGCGTCAGTTAGACTCTCTCCCCTGGAACCAGCAAGCGTGTTGGCTGTTAGACTCTTCGATCGGAACTGAAGTCAAGGTTGACGAGGCCAAGGTCACTGGAACAGGCCTTGGCTCCGAGGGTTCCACCACTATCAGATGCTCTCTTTCCGGCTCTAAAAGCTTGACTGGCCTCTGAGGAGCAGAAATCAAGGCAGGGGCGGTTGTAGGCTTCGAAATCAGTTGGGACGGAGCCAAAAGCAATTTGGCTAGGTTCACCAAAAGTCTCTGCACCACACGGACCACATCGATGTTGGAAAGGGTACCAGAAAAACGTGTCGAAGGACCCAAAGAAGCAACCGACCTAAGTATCGGGGACTTTAAAACTTCCGACACCAGCTCCAACATTGTGGTTTGGCTCCGAGGTAAGAGTTCAGTGCACGACTTCGAAGGCTGCAGAGCCGGCGACCAAGTCTTCCCAGAAGTGCTCGGAGAAGTGGACCTGTGCTCCAATGACACCTTAGAAGTTTTTGACCCCTTCGAGGACTGGGAGGTCTGGTCAGTCTTGTCTAGTGCTTCTTGAATGTCTGGCTTCAACAGCTCTCTATCCACTAATTTCCTTTGCCTTTCTAACAAAACCCTTCCACTGAAGGAATGGCAGATAGTGCAATCCTCTTGCAAATGTAGTGGACCCAAGCAGTACACACAAGCAACATGGTTATCGGTGATGGACATTTTCTGTCCACAGTCACACCTCTTAAATCCTGATTTTTTTTTCTGACAAAGAAAACACACAAATATCAGATCCCTGATAAGCAATGTCAATAATCAGCTAACTCCTCCTAGAAAGTTCAGATCCCTGAACTGCAAATTGACTACAAGTATTATTTGTCACAAAAATGTTCAGATACAACAACTCTCAACAGCATCGACAAGTTATGAACAAGGAGGGGATAGGGAATTAAATTTGACAGAGCCCTGTCAAGTAAAACACAACTAAAGAAAGGCCAAAGGCCTAGGAGCAACCTCTCCGATTTAGAAAGACAAAAAATTATTATACAGTTAACTCACTGAAACAACAAATACGAGTAATATTAAAAGTCTCACACATATCAGATCCCTGATAGCTAAATAACTAAATATATATTCTTCTAAGAAAAAAATGTTACCGGCCCGAGCTTCCTCCAAAGATCGTGCGATCCATTGCAGCGGCAAACTAGATCTGGGGTTGGTAGGAGAGCATAATGGGATAGGGACTGTGCCTCGAGCTACTCAAAGATCTTGAGCTTGGAAAGCGGCCAACTCGGAGCCGATGGATCGGCTCCGAACCCACATGTAAAGAACAAACGGCGAGATTGAGCAACTTCACATTCATGGTTTCCAGGTCCTGAGAATGTTGACACCATAGGCTTTTTAGATACCATTGGAGTTTTCTCATATACAGTCTTGCATATGGAATTAGTAGAATGCAAGAGGCCATGAATCCCAGAGCTTGCAGTATTTTCCTTGCAGATAGCTGGGGTTTTGTGGCCAATAGTTTGAAGTAGGTTGTCAAACTTGTTTCTCCGGAGCGAGGAATGTCATCTGGGAAGTTGTGCTCAAGCTTGCTCCCAGGAATGCAATCTGTTGGCAGGGTACTAGGAAAGATCTCTTTTCATTGATGGTGTAACCGCAGTGAGGTCAGAAGTTTCTTTACGAATGCCAGGTGTTGTAATAGCAAGTCCTGGCTTTCTGCCTGAATCAGACAATCGTCCAAGTATGGGTAAATTTTAATATTTCTCTGCCTGCAAAATGCAATGGCTAGAACTAGACACTTTGTGAACACCCTGGGCACAGTAGATAAGCCAAAGGGAAGTGCAGAGAAGGGAAAGTGCATGGAGCCCGCCCCGAAACGTAGGTATTGTCTGCAGGATTCTCTTATTGGGATGTGCAGGCAAGCTTCCTTTAAGTCTAGGGTTACCAGCCAGGCATCCTTGACTAGCATAGGAAGAAGCTGTTGAAGAGTTAGCATTTTGAATATTGGAACCACCAAAAGGTGTTGAGAATAGACAGGTCCAGGATATGATGCCAGTTGTCATCTTTTCTGGATAGCAGAAAAAGACTTGAATAAAAACCTTGTCCCCTTTGTTCTGCTGGGACAGGCTGAATAGCCCTGATACTGAGAAGAGAGAGAACCAGCTGTTGGGCCTCCACCATTGATTTGGGGTTAGGTCTGACCAACCACTTGGGGTTGGTAGCGTGTGGAAGCGGAATCTGTATCACTGGGAAACCATGTTCAAAAACCCATTTGTCCTGGGTAATGAGTTCCCAGTTTTTTGCATGCAGGCCGAGCTTTCCTCCTAAGGGACCAGGTAGTTGAGCAGGGCTTGGAAGGGTTAAGAATAAGTCATTGTGCCATTTTTCCATAGGGGGGGTGGCTTACTACTCCCTGCTATGGAAGTGGGAGCCCCCCACTGCTTAGATCTGTGCGCAGCCTGAGACTGTAGCCTAGGTGGTCTGCTGTTCCTGGGTTTGGACTGAGAAGGCCTGGAAGGGACTGTAAAGGACCAGTTCTTTGAAGGGCAATGCCTAACAGTTTGCATAGATTTAGCTTTTTCCTCCATCCTTTTGAGGACGACTTCTGCTTTGTTGCCAAAAAGGTGGTCTTGGTTTAAGGGACATCCAGTAATTTAGTTTTAACATGATCTGGCAAGTTTTGTTCCTTAAACCAAGCATGCCTTCTAAGTACAGACCCAGTGACAGCAGCCCTGCAAGATGCTTCTAAAGCATCAAAACCACATTGCAAAGTATATTTACCAACTTGTTCTGCAGAATGCATTAAATCTTGCAATTATTTGTGTTCAGCAGAGTCAGGAATCAACATAATTTTCTGTTTAAGTAGTCCCATAATATGCTGCTGATACTTTAACATATGAAACTGGCAATTTAAAGCCCTAATGGTCAAAGTAGCAGAAGTGTATACCTTCTTATCCCATCTGTCTAAGACTCTAGAATCTCTATCAGAAGGGGTAGGATTTTTGGCAGCAGTAGCCTTAATGCCTTTTGGTCCTTGGGAAATGGTCTCTGGATCCGCAGAATGGATTCTTAAAGAGGAACTTGTGAGAGTCAAGTACTCTGTACTATCCGTCAGGTTTTCTGGGAGCTGGAGGCAAAGTGTCTGGGGTAAGGCTAGATTGCAAGAAAGCATCATCTACAATGTCCAGAACAGGAGGGATAGCTAAAGGCCTGTGTTGAGGCAGGAGTAAGAATTCCCCAAGTCTCTTTTTGGACTCAGAGTAATCCTGGCTTTCCCAGCGGAAATGCTCCCTAAGAGTATGCAAGGTTTCACAGAAAGAAACATCTTCTGGAGGGGAAGCAGAGGTAATAGAATCCTCTGCATCAGAATCCTCATAAGTAGATAAGGGCAAATCCTGGTAATCAGAAAGAGCAGTGATATCAGATTCCTGATCAGATGAATCAGAAAGAAAATCAGTTCTAGGTCTCTTGGAGGGGGAAGGCTGGCTTCCCCTAATTAAGGTAAATAAGGTTTTCAGCCATTCTAAGCATTTGTTTTTGAGGAATATGGGCCTGAGCCTATGGTTTGGTTGTCAATTTTCTAGACGTAGTGCGAGTTTTTAGCCTGAGGAATTCGGAACTTCTGGATGGAAACAATGGCGTCGGTTTAATATGAATGTCTGTAGACCTGAATACACCCTTAGAAGCCAGTGCATGCACAGCGTCTCCGGACCCATCCAAAGTAGAGACATCTGCAGGTTCCATAGTCGAAGAAAAACCTCACAGCATACCGGACTCCGAATGAGTCTCAGTACAGGCCTGTAAATCTGAAGTAGCGGGCATCAGGGGCTGCGCAAGCATCTCACAGAGTACCGGCAGACTGGCGACTAGCTTAACGGAAGTGTCGTTGGCAGTGTTGGACCTATGTGGTCTGTGTCTGTCTTTATCCTTATGTTTTTTCAGAAAATCGGTAGTCGGATGGCTTAAAGCCATTTCAGAGTACGCAGATAGAGTACGAAAGTAACTGGCTGCAAAAATGGCCAGATGATGAATAGTTCGGGCATTGAACAAGGCACAAAACAGACAGCGGGGGACGTTGTGGTCTGGGCCTAAACAGGGGATACAGTAAGAATGAAAATCTCTATGAGGTATTTGCTTTCCACAGGTAAGACAATTGTTAACTTTTACTGACATTGGTTGGAGCAAGAAAAAGGTTCCTCAATGGGTTACTTATCTTTTTAGAAGACTTCGGGTCTGAAACTCTAAAACGAAAATTTCAGGAGCCGGCCAACCAGCACTTGCAAACTGCTTCTGCTTCAGGCAACGCACAGCAAGAAAGACTGATGTAATGGCATTGGCTGCATGTTTTATACCCCTGATGACCTGACGTCAGGGAAGAAGCGACAGCATCTGATGCAGAAATATGAAGACTCTGGTATTCAGGCCAGCTGAGGGCTACCTGCTGGCAGATAACCTAAATGTGATGACTGCAAGTGGTGAAACACGAAGAACATCAGGTCTGCACCAGTTTTTTTTCAAGACAAGATGATGAAGATAACAATCAAGCTTCATCCTAATAATAATAATAAACAAACATCAAGCTTCATCCTATCACTAATAACCATATTTACCTATAAATCACCAATGAGGCTGTTACATTTACAAAAAACTTCAGCTATTCACACCACCACAATTAAAACAAGAGACTCCTTTTGCATTAGAAAAACTAAAAACCAAATATAAACGCAGAAGCCAACAACCTTGAACATGAATACATGACACTCAGAGCAGTGAAAATACAGGTTTATGATCAGTTCGATGATCATAATCTGCTTATTGTGTGTTCGAGGCATGGATACCAAGAAATTCACCTTGAGAACAAAACTCAAGCGGTGAATCTTGCCGTTCATATCAAAAGCACATAAATTTAGGGCTATGACCAGTGAACCGATCAAAATTCTTCGTAGTGCATGGAGCTTTACCTGCTGTATATGCTACTAGTTAAATACAAAATAAAAATCAGTGTATTTTTTTCAAGCTTTCAAAGCTGTAAAACACTTAGCGAGGTTGCTAGAGAAGTAGTGTAACAGTCCGTTAACGTTTACACTTATCTCCATACCTCTCAAGTGTCTAGATTTTCATAGGACATCCCGATTGTTGCTTCAAATTTTTGGTCTGTTCCTCATAAAATGTGTTTTTTTGACAAACCACTGAGGCATGAAGTCACTAAAATATGACGGCATTTGAGTTTCACCATTTGCGTGCTTCAGATTATGCAGGCGCACACGCATCCTGTTATTCTAGCAAATCTCATTTTTTTTTCTTCTTTTTTTACAGGAACTTCGGGACATGTTAAGGGCATGGACAGCAGGTAGAAACAAATGCTTTGCTCTGCCACTGTTCTTTGTACGTCACCACAGGCAGATTTTACTACCCAGGGTGAAACCGGACCTTAACAACATGAGCAGGAGGTGCTTAACTTTTCTTAAGGTCTGGTCACACGCCATACTGGCGTTCAACTGGTTTGTCTTTTTCAGGATACTAAAGCGTTATTATCGTGCTCCATACACTGTAAGGACTTTATTGTACAACGGCTAGTTTACTGCTTTTGTCCTAAAAAGGACTTAATTAGAACTAACTGTAGAATGCTAATCACATGCTTTATATAACTTCCAAAGATCACATGATTTACAAGTCACACGAGAAGCAAAACTCATTCAACCGATTATTGACTAACTTCTACAGTATTACATTTGGTTGAAACAGCTAGGCTTAAAATGACCTCTGGGTCGATAGCCTAGTAATCTCCTATGAACCAGTTATTAAAATATAATACAGAATTAAACAATAACCAATAAAGACTATAGCTGTTCTATTTTTTTTACATTTGTTGACCGGGAAAGTTTGACTGGATGCATGTCCATTTTCAGCTGCTGAATCACACAATTATGATCAAGGTAGTTAAAACATCTTTTAAAAACAATCACATACTTACTTGTTACTGCCTGTGAGGTAAGCCACTATAATTTGGCTGTATGCCACCAGCACTTATGCATAACTGTCAGATTAGTGTATGTACCTCTTAAGTACCATGTGCCACCTCTGGTGTTCACTTGAATATGTGCCAAACCTACAAATCAGAACTTCCCATTATGTGGGCAATCCTGTGTGTGTGCGCGCACATTTATAGAAGGCATTTTTTTATCACTACCTCCATAGAGGTCATAAGTGTGTTTGTACATCCTTATACATACGGGCACTCTGTCTTTCCCAGACAGAAGGGATTACAGTAATCACAGAATGGTAAATACACATCTTTCACATCACAGTTGTAATGCTGTTCAAATTTAATGAATAATCCACACAATTTAATTTAAATTCTGTACCTTCAAATATATTCTTACACTGAACTTACTGCACATTTAGGCTACCTTTTGTAGCTTTCCTATCAGCTGACATACTTCCACTTTTGGTTTTCAATTTTCCTTGATATTCATGTGTCTTTTATATATACAGTGGGGTGCCTCACCCACAATGCCAGCTACTCCATTTTAACACAGAAATATTTTCCTGTTTTAACTGTGCTTTTTTATCTTACTACTGTCAGTGTTATACTATAAAATCATGGCTTTCTCATAGCTACAATTATTATTGGTGTGTTCTCAACCCCAGTTTTATACTCCACATCTCTCCCCAACAACGGCCAGTATTTGTTTCTCCTGTCAGCTAACATGTCTTCAATAACTTTGTTCACTAACAAAAATGGAATATCTCCTGTACAGAAATATCTGTTAGTAAACTTCTCATCTTTAAGAATTTCATTATCAGAGAGAAGTCTGCCAAGTCTCACCATATTGTACCTTAGCTAAACTTCTCTTTTGCTTGAAGGGATGGTTGCTTTTGAAGATCAAACAATTTGAAAACTTGAGTTTTCAACATATGGTTGAACTAAAGTTCCCAATTTCATTATTCTTATCAATGCACACAACTAAGAAATTGATTCCTTCATAAGAATCGTCAGTAAATTTTTAAAATGGCATTGCATTTTGTCTACATGTCAAAAATTCTTTTAGCTCCTCTTCATTGCTATTTCATACAATAAAAACATCATCCAAAAATCACTGATACAAGTTCATGTATCCAAGAGAGGCTGAATTAAACACACAGTTCTCCCAGTATCACATTACGAGGTTTGCATATAAAGGGGTACAAAGCTGCGCCCATAGCAACTCCAGTAGTTTACAGTACTCCATCAAAATATGTAAGTATTGGTTAAAACGGTTTCCATAAAGGTCATAACACTTGTCTTCATTATTCAAAGACTGACAGTTTAACAATGCCTTGTGGAACCAGCTTAAATCTTCCTGATGGCATAAAATAGAGATCAAATCTACAATGTCAATGATTACAAACATAAGATCTTGACCATACAATTCGTTCTTCATATTACTCAAAAATGCCCATGAATCCATTATCATGTAAAAACAATCACCACAAGTATTTACACAGTCCATCTATGCACAGAGCTAGGGGATATGTTTTTGACCCTGCTGCTGCAAAATTAGGACATAGGAGTGTATCTTAATATTTTTTTGGATCTTGGGGATTCCAGAGATAGCAGGTACCACAGCAGCATCAAAATTCAAATATTTTTACATCTGTGGAGTTATGGTACCATGTGTAGCCATGTCTAATAACATGTCAGTCTTATGGTGTGCAATATGGACTTTCGTTGAAACCCTGGCATATTGGTTACATTGGTTTAACGAGCTGAACATTGTGTTTGAATAATCCATGCTGTTCATTAGAGCCAGCCCATCCCCTTTATAAAGTTTCATTAACCTTATGTTTCTGACTTTCACTAGGTTAGACAAACTCCTTTTGTTAGGATTTAAATTATGGCAATAAAATGATTTCCAAGAACTTATGATCTTCCCGATGTCTTATTTACACATTTTTCCCCAAAGGATTGACTGTTGGATGTAGTGTGTGTGTGGTGGTGGTGGGTCATTTGAACTCTTCCTGGTAAAACCCATGTTATTACCAGATGCCTTAATATTGGGTCTGACTGAAAAATGTAACCAATAGAATATCTACAATATCAACGTAAAGTACAGTTTTGTACCTACCATAAATGTAGATATTCGAGTGCTCATACAGCTGCAGTCATTACAGATGGGTTTATCCTGCCATCAGGTGGGTCCTCGGTCGGCCGAATTCCAAAGTCTAGGTCCGGCGTCGGTTGTCATCACTTCTTCCCTGACGTCAGTGCGGCAGGGGTATAAAAGAGGCAGCCGACGCCATTTTCTTCAGTTTTTCTTGCCCCAGATGTCAGGTGCCCCCAGAAGGAAGGCAAAACATAATGTTATGCAAACATGCAATATAGATAAATCAAAAAACAGTAGTTGCAAGCAAATACACCATAAAAGAATACCCCAAATAGGTTGCATGATAAAGGTGTTTGTCATAAGGCCTGTCCTAAGAGGGGACGGAGGGGGGGTAACCTGGACTGCAGCTGTATGAGCACTCGAACATCTACATTTATGGTACGTACAAAACTGTACTATGTTCATCGTGCATACAGCTGCAGTCATTACAGATGGGAAGAATCCCAAAGCTAAGTAAGGGTGGTAGGCACTAAGTGGAACTAGGAGGAGCGAGGATGCCCTGCAAGACTGCTGTGGCAAAGCCCGCTCTAGATTTAGAGTATAGTGGAAGGTGGTAGTGCTTGGAGAAAGTGTGCACTGAACTCCAAGTAGCTGCTTCCAAAATGTCATTGGTAGGGATCCCCCTGAGGAAAGCTGCAGAGGTAGCTGTGGCCCTGGTGGAGTGGGATCTGATGCATGCAGGCACAGTTTTTTCATGAAATGAGTAACAAAAGCGTATGCAATGGGCTATCCATTTTGAAATTGTCTGTTTGGAAATGGCCTTTCCTTGAGCACCTGTAGCATAGGACACAAAGAGTTGCTCAGATTTCCTGAATGGCTTTGTTCTGTCCAAATAATAACAAAGTTGTCTGTGAATGTCCAAGGAATGAAGTAGTCTTTCCCCTTTGTTTTGTGGATTTGGATAAAAGGTAGGTAAGTGGATAGTCTGATTCAAAGCTACACTGGATACTACCTTTGGCATAAAGGTAGGGTTGGTTCGTAAGGAAACTCTGTCCTGATGGAAAATGATGAATGGTTTCACGGTCACGAGGGCCTGTAGCTCTGAAACCCTGCGTGCTGAGGTGATAGCCAGAAGAAAGGCTGTTTCCCATGACAATTATTGTAGTTTTGTTGAAGAAGCTGGCTCAAAGGGGGGGGGGGGGCAGCTTTTCCAATATGAAGTTGAGGTCCCAAGCTGGGACTGGTGGTTTCCTTGGGGGTTTTAGATTTTTTGCCCCTCTGAGGAACTGCCTTAAGAGAGGATGTGAGAATAAAGGAGGATCTGTGTTGTATTGTGCAGAAATGGCTGAAGCATGGATCTTGATGGAGGAGAAGGAGATTTTAACATCTCAGCTAGGTACTGTAAAATTTGAGGTATATTTATTACCCAAGGATTCTGGCCCTTTTCTAGATTACAGGCACAAAATTGTTTCCATTTGGCGGAGTAGGCTTTTCTAGTAGAAGGTCTTCTGGCCTCCAAGATGACATCCTGCACCTCCTTGGAGAGGAGAGTCTGTTGGGAAATCAAGGAATTCTCCATGCAGCTAGATTTAGAGTTTTGAGATTGCTGTGAAGGGTTTTGTAGTTGTGCTGGGACAGCAGAAGAGGGACTAGAGGTAGGATCCATGGTGGGGAATGTGTCAGGCTCTTCAGGAGCGGATACCAGTGTTGTCTTGGCCAGTCTGGAGCAATGAGAATCATTTGCGGCCTCTCTGCTCTGGCTTTTTATAGAACTTTGGTCAGTAGAGGAAGAGGCGGGAAGGCATAAACTGTCAATGTTGTCCAATCGAAAGAGAGTGCATCCACTTTCCAGGCCTGTGGATGATAGGTCCTTGAACAAACTTTTTTCAACTGGTAATTTCTGTGGGTAGCAAATAGAGCTATGTCTGGCTGTCCCCATGCCTGAGTTATCTTTGTGAAAACTTGAGGATGCGACTTCCATTCGTGTAGATCTGTCATATTTCTGCTTAAGTTGTTTGCAAGTGTGTTTTCCTTGCCTGGCAGGAATTGTGCCTGTAGTTGAATTTGCAATTCCAGTGCTGTGTTCCATAGGGTCATGGCTTGCCTGCACAGGGGGTATGAATGAGTTCCCCCCTGTTTATGTACCACATCACTGTGGTGTTGTCTGTCCTTATTAATAGCTGGCCTGGATGCAGTAGGTCTTTGAAGGCCATAACAGCATTTTGCACGGCTAGCATCTCCTTTTGGTTGATGTGTAGGTGCTTCGCTCTTTGGGACCATTTTCCCTGAATGCACTGATCTGCCATGTGTGCTCCCCAGGCGTAGTCTGAGGCGTCTGTTGTGATGATTTGAGTTGCTCGAGGTACACAGAAAGGAAGACCTGTGTTTCTTTGGCATGCTTGACCCCACCACAAAAATTCCTTTTGAAGGCATGGAATGAGTGGTATAATTGTTTCCAAGCTGTGGCTGTGTTGAGACCATAAGTTTTTTAGGTACCATTGAAGTTTCCTCATATTCAGCATTGCACATGGGATTAGTAGGATGCAAGATGCCATGAATCCCAGAGCCTGCAGGACTTTCCTTGCAGTTAGGCGAACTGCCGAGGTAGCAGATCGTTGGAATAATAAAGGAATTACTGGTGAAGTACTGGCTGATTGGTGTGTATTTTCCTTTCCTTGCAGTTAGCCTGGTGAAAGTTGCCATTTTGCTGAAGTATTGAGACAGTTGCCCTTGTTTGTCTAGCGTGAGGTAGGCCATCTGGGTGGTTGTATTCAAGCTGGCACCCAGGAAAATTATATGTTGAGAAGGTATTAGTTTTGATTTCTTTTTGTTCACTGTGTATCCCAGGAAGTTTAGCAGTTTTATTACAAATGCCAGATGCTGCAATAGTATGTCCTTGCTGTCCGCTTGGATCAGGCAGTCATCCAGATATGGGTAGATTTGTATTCCTTGTAGTCTGCAGAAGGCGATTACTGATGCCAGGCATTTCGTAAACACTCTGGGTGCAGTAGATAAGCCAAAGGGCAATGCAGAGAATTGGTAATGGGTTGAACCTGCAAGAAATCTGAGGTATCTTCTGCAATCTTGTCTGATAGGGACATGCAGGTATGCCTCCTTGAGGTCCAATGTTACCAACCAAGACTCCTTTCCCAGCATGGGAAGAAGCTGCTGTAATGTGAGCATCTTGAATTTTGGCACCTGTAGATATGCGTTTAGGATGGATAGGTCTAAGATAGGTCTCCAATCTTTGTCGTTCCTGGGTACCAGGAAGAGTCTGAAATAAAAACCTTGACCTTGTTCTTTTGCAGGTACCTCTTGAATCGCTTTCATGTCCATGAGAGCAGAAATTTGTCTTTGTGCCTCTGCCCTTTGATTTTGTGGCAGGTTTGGCATGCCTCTCATTTTTGGAAGGGTGTGAAAGTGGAACCTGTAGCCTCTGTCTATAATGTCCAGAATCCATTTGTCTTTTGTAACAATATGCCAATTTTTTGAGAATAATGCCAGTTTTCCGCCCAAAGGTGCTGCCATTAAAGCTTTGCTTGGCAGGTATAGGGGGAAGTCATTGTGTCTGTTTTCTAAACGACTGTGATCTATCTTCTCCACCTCTTGGGATTGGTGCTTGCCACTGTCTTGCTCTGTAAGATCCTTGAGGTAGCCCTCTACCCCTTGGGCGTCTGAATCTGCCCCTTTGAGGTCTGTCCGTGGCTGGAAAGGACCAATTTTTTGAAGGCCAGTTTCTGCTGAAATGTGGAGGTTGTACCTGCAGGAAATCTTTCACTGTTTGCATTGATTTCGCTTTTTCCTCCATTTTCTTTAGTACCTCCTCAGCTTTAACACCAAACAATACATCTTTTTGAAGTGGTGCATCTAATAATTTTGCTTTGACATGATCTGGTAAGGTTTGCTCTTTGAGCCAAGCATGTCTACGTATAACGGACCCCATAACAGCAGCTCTACATGAGGCCTCTAAAGCATCAAAACCACACTGCAAGGTATGTTTACCCACTTGCTCTGCACCATGCAACAAATCCTGCAATTCTTTCAAATTTGGTTGTTCTGGTTGTGTCATTTTGCTTTTCAACTGAGATAAAAACTGTTGGTACTTTAACATACTGAATTGACAGTTTAATGCCCTCATTGTTAAAGTGGCCGAGGTATACACCTTTTCCCCCACCTTTCTAATGTTCTGGAATCTCTCTCTGAAGGTAATGGGTCTTTAGCAGTAGAGGCCTTAATTCCCTTGGGACCCTGTGAAATAGTTTCTGGGTCAGCAGTATGGCTTTTATAAAGGAACTGGTGAGAATCAGGAACCCGGTAATACCTGTCTGGTTTAACAGAAGCTGGAGGTAAAGAATCTGGATTAAGGCTGGCTTCTGTGTACACATCATCCAAAATATCTAAAACAGGAGGGATAGCCAGAGGCCTATGCTGGGGGAGCAGTAGAAACTCCCCGAGCCTTTTCTTGGAATCAGAGTAATCTTGGCCTTCCCAGTGAATGTGTTCCCTCAATGTATGCAGGGTTTCCCCAAAAGAGTAGTCCTCAGGGGGGGAGACCGAGGGAATAGACTCCTCAGCATCAGAGTCTTCGAAAGGGGAATAGGCGTAATCCTGGTCCTCAGAGTGTTCTGAGGTAATAGAAGCCTGGTCTGAGGAAGGGTAGTCTTCCTCTAATCTGGGTCTTTTGTCAGAGGGGGGTTGAGAACCCCTGATAAGAGTAATCAAATCCTCAGCCATTTTAAGCATCTGCTTTTTAGGCATGGAGCCTTGAGAGGAGGTCTGAGGACCCTGTTTTTTAGTTTTCATGGCTGCTTTAGATTTAGTGAAAGATTTAATGGAAAAGGTGGAAGGCCTGAAGACGCCTTCAGAAATGGCAGGCCTGACTAAATTCTGAGTTTCCCCGCCAAGAGTGGCGTCGGTATCTGCAGTAGGAATGGGGACCGAGGAGCCTGCGACCTCATGTACTGAAGTCACCGGTAATGTAGTTTCATCGGTACTCAGGGGCTGCGTAGGCGCCTCACTGAGAACCGGAGAACCGGTAGTCGGCCTAAGCGTGGTCTCAGTACTCCGTGTGGACCTCGGATGTCGGTCCTTATCTTTGCGTCTTTTGCTCAAAACTGGAGTCGGAGTATCCGACGACATGATATAATTAAATTTTTTGCCAAAATAATGAAGGGCAAACTCCGCCCGGCGCTTAATAGTGCGCTTGTTGAATCTAGCACTAAAACGGCAGGCCGAGACATCGTGGTCTGGGCCTAAGCAAGGTATACAGAAAGAGTGGAAATCCTTATGCGGTATTTGGTTCCCACAAGAAATGCAATTATTAACTTTGTCTGACATTGGTCTGAGGCAAGAAAAGTTTACCCAACTGGGTACTTAGCTTTAAAGAAGACTTCGGCTGAAATACTTTCGTAAATCTCAGGAGCTGGCCGACCGGCACTTGCGAACTGCTTCTGCTTCGGGCACCGCACGGCAAGAAAGACTGAAGAAAATGGCGTTGGCTGCCTCTTTTATACCCCTGCCGCACTGACGTCAGGGAAGAAGCGACGACAACCGACGCCAGACCTAGACTTTGGAATTCAGCTGACCGAGGACCCGCCTGACGGCAGGATAACCCATCTGTAATGACTGCAGCTGTATGCACGATGAACATCTAGAAGGTACAAACGTGAACCTCCTTTAAAACGAGTCACAATATTTAGTATTAATTTCTAAATTACTACAGTTGAACATATTACTCCCACTGCATGAAAAAACACGACTTGAATGTATACAAATGTCTCAATGTTCCAGGTGTAAATTTTTCTCACCTCTCTCCCAGCTTCTCAAACATCCATGGCACCCCCGATCATTCATTTACCTGTTCACATGGGGATGGGTAGTGGCTCCCTGCATACACACACTGCCTGTGTTGGCCAGATATTCTGACCACTGTAGACGGGTTGTAAATCGTAGTCCATGCAAATAGTTGCATTGGATACCTGACTGTTACCCTCATTGTTACCTTCTACCGTCTCGCTCAAATCCCCTGCCAGTATACAAGATTCATTGTTAACAGCATACTTATTTTTTTTACTTGTTTTTGGTAGTGGGGAGATTACAATTTTTTTACTTGTTTTTGGTAGTGGGGAGATTACATTCTCAGCATACTCCTGAATGTCACTTAAGTTTCTTAAACTTTTTGTCATTAATGGTAGCCACATGAACATCAAGGTTTTTAAACAGTGAGCTAATTTCAGCTTTTTTATGCTTAAAAAAGAAATCCTCCCTTAAGGTGTTAAAAGCAAAATGAAGTATACTGTGTAAAACATCCACAGTGTTCTACCATTGCCATCAATAATGAACCTAGTTAATTTCAGGCAAATTTGACAAAAAGCCCAAACATACTGTGATGTAATTCGGACCCTTCAGTTACTCCATTTGGGTATTTCCAGGTTCTAAGACCTTTTAGTACCCTGTTAGTAATACATTCTTTTAAATAACAGCTCTACAGTTGCAAACTGCAACACTTTGCACGCTAAAGTTTTTAAATGAATATCAAAAGTCTCACATGAAGGTGTATTTGATAGCTTCAGTGATGGCTTTTCCTCAAGCCACATAGATTCTAGAGCCTTCCAAATGAAAACTGTCAGCATTTACTTGCCCTTCTCCAATACATATGGTTGTCTTTTGTGTTACTATACTTCCTTTCCCTGTATCATTGGTTCTAAGTTTACTCAAACAAAAATTGTTGCAGTTTACTTGCCCTTCACTGGTGTTTGCTATTAAATTCGGTCTTGCCCCACTTCTGGGAGGAAGTACTGCACTTCCATAAATAAAAGTTCCACAGGATGGCAGAACTGCAACATTGACTGGCAAACCTCCATTCACGCACAATTAAACATTAAAGTCTGTTGTAATTCCAGTGATATATTAGTAATCTCTTCTCCTTCAGATTCAGCTTTTCGAGCACAAACTTACAGGCTGAAATTAGGACGGATTTGCATGTTCAGTTCTATGACAGTCTGAGAAGCCATCACCTAAATTAATAGCTGCACCAACTGTGTTAAACAGCCAGTTAGCTTGGTAGAATTTTATAATGTGCAAAACAGGCTGTTGGGAATTGTCCATATTTGCAAACAAATCCTGAAAGGACATCAGCAGGGTTTCAGTAAGATAAAAACAAAAAAAAGCCTCCTCCTGCATTAGAAAAGCTAAACAAACATAAAAGCAGAAGCCAACAATTCTGAACAGGTATACGTCACATTCAGTGAAGTTAGAAAGTGCTTTATTGTACAACAGTTAGCTTGTCCTACAAAGGGCTTCATCAGAAAGTACAGTTTTGTACCTACCATAAATGTAGATGTTCGAATGCTAATACAGCTGCAGTCATAACAGATGGGTTCTCCTGCCGTCAGGCAGGTCCTCGGTCAGCCGAATTCCAAAGTCTAGGTCCGACGTCGGTTGTCGTCGCTTCCTCCCTGACGTCAGTGCGACAGGGGTATAAAGGAACCAGCCGACACCATTTTCTTCAGTTTTTCTTGCCCCAGATGTCAGGTGCCCCCAGAAGGAAGGCAATACATAAATTTGTGTAATAATGCAGTGCAATATAATCAAAATACAGTAGTTGCAAGCAAATACATCATAAATGAATACCCCAATCAGGTTGTATGAGGATGTGCTAGCCTATAGGCCTGTCCCAAGAGGGGAAGGAGGAGGAAACCTGGACTGCAGCTGTATTAGCACTCGAACATCTACATTTATGGTAGGTACAAAACTGTACTATGTTCATCGTGCATGCAGCTGCAGTCATAACAGATGGGTAGAATCCCAAAGCTAAGAAAGGGATGGTAGTTACTAGGTGGAACTAGGAGGAGCCAAAATGCCCTGCAAGACTGCAGTGGCAAAGCTTGCTCTAGATTTGGAGTATAATGGTAGGTTGTAGTGCTTGGAAAAGGTATGCACAGAACTCCAAGTGGCTGCTTCCAAAATATCCTTGGTAGGAACTCCTCTGAGAAAGGCTGCAGAGGTGGCTGTGGCCCTGGTAGAATGAGTTCTAATGCCTGTAGGTACAGTTTTGCCATGAAAGGAACAGCAAAAATGTATGCAGTGGGCTATCCATGTTTAGATTGTCTGTTTGGAAATTGGCTTTCCTCGAGCTCCTACCGCATAGGCCACAAAGAGCTGTTCTGATTTTCTGAAAGGCTTTGTTCTGTCCAAATAATAACGCAGTTGTCTGTGGATGTCCAAGGAATGTAGTAATCTCTCCCCTTTGTTTTGAGGATTAGGATAAAAGGTAGGTAAATGTATGGCCTGATTTAAAGCTACACTGGATACCACTTTAGGCATAAAGGACGGGTTGGTTCGTAAGGAAACTGTCCTAATGGAAGATGATAAAAGGCTGGACAGCCATGAGAGCCTGTAGTTCTGAAACTCTACGAGCTGAGGTGATAGCCAGAAGGAAAGCTGTTTTCCAGGACAAATATTGCAAATCTGATGAGGCAGCTGGCTCAAAGGGAGGCAAGGTCAGTTTTTCCAGAATGAAATTAAGATCCCAAGCAGGTATTGGTTGTTTCCTTGGAGGTCTTAAATTCTTAGCCCCTCTGAGGAACTGTCTTAAGAGAGGGTGAGAGAATAAAGGTGGATCAGTGTTGTATTCTGCAGAAATGGCTGAGGTGTGGATTTTGATGGAGGAGAAAGAAAGTCCACTGCTTAGTAGTTCAGCCAAATATTGTAGTATTTGAGGTAAATTAAGTTTTCCAGGATCCTGGCCCTTTTTCTCATTCCAGACACAAAAACGTTTCCATTTTGCGGAGTAAGCTTTTCTAGTTGATGGCCTTCTGGCCTCCAAAATGACATCCTGCACCTCCTTGGAGAGTAGGGCCTGTTGTGATGCTAAGGAATCTTCCATGCGGCTAGATTGAGTGTTTTTAGCTGGCTGTGAAGAGTTTTGAAGCTGTGCTGAGTCAGAAGAAGAGGCATTAGAGGCAGGGTCCATGGCGGGGAATGCGTCAGGCTCCTCAGGAGTGGTTACCAGTGTTGCCTTGGCCAGTCCGGAGCAATGAGAATCATCTTTGGTCTGTCTGTTCTGGTCTTCAATAGAACTTTGGGCAGCAGAGGAAGAGGTGGGAAGGCATAAACTGTCATTGATGTCCAACTGAAAGAGAGAGCGTCCACTCTCCAGGCCTTTGGATGGAAGATCCTTGAGCAGAACTTTGTCAACTGATTTTTGTAGGAGGCAAAGAGATCTATGTCTGGCCTTCCCCATTCTTGGATTATTTCTGTAAAAACTTTTGGATGCAATTTCCATTCGTGTGGATCTGTCATATTCCTGCTTAGGTTGTCTGCCCGCGTGTTTTCCTTGCCTGGCAAGTATTGTGCTTGTAGTTCCATTTGTAATTCCATGGCCATGTTCCAAAGTGACATGGCCAGTCTGCATAGGGGGTAAGAATGTGTTCCTCCCTGTTTGTTTATGTACCACATAACTGTGGTGTTGTCCGTTCTTATCAATAGTTGACCTGGTTGTAGAAGGTCCTTGAAAGCTATAATAGCATGTATTACTGCTAGCATTTCTTTTTGATAGATGTGCAGGTGCTTTTCTTTTTGCGACCATTTGCCCTGAATGCACCGATCTGTCATGTGCGCCCCCCAGGCGTAGTCCGAGGCGTCTGTTGTGATGACTTGATTTGCTTGAGGCTTGCTGAATGGAAGACCCGTGTTTGTTTGGCATGCTTGAGCCCACCACAGAAATTCCTTTTGCAGACATGGAATTAATGGTATTATTGTTTCCAAACTGTGGCTGTGTTGAGACCATATGTTTTTCAGGTACCATTGTAGTTTCCTCATATGCAGCCTTGCACATGGGATTAGTAAGATGCACGATGCCATGAATCCCAGAGCCTGCAGGATTTTCCTTGCAGTCAGCCTGGTGTAATTTGCTAGTGTTCTGAAGTATTGAATTAGTTGCCCCTGCTTCTCTGGCGTGAGGTAGGCCATCTGGGTGTTTGTGTCCAAATTGGCACCCAGGAAAATTATCTTCCGAGAGGGTATCAGCCTTGATTTCTTTTTGTTGACTGTGCATCCCAGAGAGTTCAATAACATTATTACATAAGCCAGATGTTTCAGAAGAATGTGCTTGCTGTCCGCTTGGATCAGGCAGTCGTCCAAATAAGGGTATATTTGTATCCCTTGAAGTCTGCAGTAGGCAATTACTGATGCCAGGCATTTCGTGAATACTCTGGGCAGTAGATAAGCCAAAGGGCAATGCAGAGAATTGATAATGGGTTGAACCTGCAAGAAATCTGAGGTACCTTCTGCAATTTTGTCTGATTGGGACATGCAGGTATACCTCCTTGAGGTCCAATGTTACCAGCCAAGACTCCTTGCCCAGCATGGGAAGAAGTTGCTGTAGAGTGAGCATCTTGAATTTTGGTACGAGCAGAAATGTGTTTAGGATGGATAGGTCCAAAATAGGTCTCCAATCTTTTCCCTTTCTTGGCACCAGAAATAGCCTGGAATAAAAACCTTGACCTTGTTAGGTCGTAGGTACCTCTTGAATAGCTTTCATGTTTATGAGCTCTGTAATTTGCCTTTGTGCCTCTGCCCTTTGATTGTGTGGCAGGTTTGGCATGCCTCTCATTTTTGGAAAGGTGTGAAAATGGAATTTGTAGCCTCTGTTTATAATGTCCAGGATCCATTTGTCCTTTGTGACAATATGCCAATTTTTTGAAAATAATGCCAGCTTTCCTCCTAAGGGGGCTGCCATTTGAGACCTGGTTGGCATGCAAAGGGGAAAGTCATTGGGTTTGCTTTCTGAAAGATTGCGAGTTGTCCTCACCACCTCTGTGTAGGAGCTTGCCATTGTCTGCCTCTAAACGATCATTGGGACTGTCCTCTGCCCCTCAGGCACCTGTATCTGCCTCTTTGGGGTCTGTCTGTGGCAGGAAAGGACCAGTTTTTGGAAGGCCAATTTCTACTAAAACGTGGGGGTTGAACCTGTAGAAATTCTTTCACAGTTTGCATTGATTTAGCCTTTTCCTCCATTTTCCTTAATACCTCCTCAGCATTAGCTCCAAATAGTACATCCTTTTGAAGAGGGGCGTCTAGTAACTTAGCTTTGACATGATCAGGCAAGGCTTGTTCCTTGAGCCAGGCATGCCTACGTATGACTGATCCTGTAACAGTAGCTCTACATGAGGCCTCTAGAGCATCAAAACCACATTGTAAGGTATGATTACCCACTTGTTCTGCACTATGCATCAAATCCTGCAACTCCTTCAAGTCTGGTTGTTCAGGTTGTGACATTTTACTTTTCAATTGTGATAACAAAAACTGTTGGTATTTTAGCATACGAAACTGACAGTTTAAGGCCCTCATGGATAAGGTAGCAGAGGTATATACCTTTTTTCCCCACCTTTCTAAGGATCTGGAATCTCTCTTGGAAGGCAATGGATTTTTAGCAATGGAGGCCTTTACTCCCTTGGGGCCCTGTGAGATGGTTTCTGGGTCAGCAGCATGGCTTTTGTATAAAAATTGGTGTGAGTCAGGAACCCTGTAGTACCCGTCAGGCTTAACTGGAGCTGGAGGTAGAGAGTCCGGGTTAAGGCAGGCCTCCGAGTAAACATCATCTAGGATGTCCAAGACAGGAGGTATAGCCAGAGGCCTGTGCTGAGGTAGCAATAGAAATTCCCTGAGCCTTTTCTTGGAATCTGAATAATCTTGGCCTTCCCAGTGAACTGTTCCCTTAAGGTATGCAAAGTTTCCCCAAATGAGTAATCCTCAGGGGGGGGATACAGAAGGGATGGACTCCTCCGCATCAGAGTCTTCAAAAGGGGAGTAAGAATGTTCCTGATCATCAGAGTGCTCTGAAATAATGGAGCCCTGATCAGAGGAGGGGGAATCTTCCTCCACTCTGGGCCTTTTGTCCGTGGGGCTGAGAACCTCTGATAAGAGTAATTAAATCCTCAGCCATTTTAAGCATCTGTTTCTTAGGCATGGGGCCTGGAGATGGGCCCTGTGTAGCTGGTCTCAGAGTGCATGGTTGCTTTAGACTTTGTGAAAGCCTTGATGGAGAAAGAAGAGGAAGGTCTGAAGACACCTTGAGTGGAGGTGGACCTGTCCACATTCTGAGTTTCAACGCCAAGAGTGGCTTCGGTATCTGTAGTCGGGGTGTGGGCCGAGGAGCCTGCGACCTAGGGCACAGGAGACACCGTCAAAGAAGTGTCGTTGGTAGTCAGGAGCTGCGTAGGTGCCTCGCTGAGAACCGGACCACGTGTAGTTGGCTTTGGCGTGGTGTCGGTAGAGGCCACGGACCTCGTGTGTCGGTCCTTGTCTTTGCGTTTTTTAGACAAAACCGGAGTCGGAGTATCCGACGACATAGTATAGTTAAATGCTTTCCCAAAATAATGCTGGGCGAACTCCGCCCGACGCTTAGTAGTGCATTTGTTGAATGTAGCACAAAAGCGACAGACCGAGACGTCGTGGTCTGGGCCTAAACAAGGTATACAGAGGGAATGGAAATCCTTATGCGGTATTTGCTTCCCACAAGAAATACAATTATTAACTTTGTCTGACATCGGTCTGAGGCAAGAAAAGTTTCCCCAATGGGGTACTTGGCTTTTAAGAAGACTTCGGTTTCCAAATTTTCGTAATCTCAGGAGCTGGCCGACCGGCACTTGCGAACTGCTTCTGCTTCGGGCACCACGCGGCAAGGAAGACTGAAGAAAATGGCGTCGGCTGGTTCCTTTATACCCCTGTCGCACTGACGTCAGGGCGGAAGCGACAACCGACGCCGGACCTAGATTTTGGAATTCGGCCGACCGAGGACCCGCCTGACGGCAGGAGAACCCATCTGTTATGACTGCAGCTGTATGCACGATGAACATCTGTAGAATGCCAATCAGATGCTTTACATTATTTCCAAAGATTACATTTGTTTGTGTCTTTCGGCTTTTCCCGGTTAGGGGTCGCCACCGTGGAACTCTGGTCCGCTAATGATTGGCAGTAGATTATTATGCGCTGGCTTGCCGGGCCTAACGCACAACCTTCAACGAAGGAATGCCCATTCAAGCATGTCACCACACAGAAGACGCTCTGAGAATCGAACGGGCAACGTCTAACTGTGAGGCGACAACGCTACCGCAGCACCACCACCGCAGTTTGATTTGCAAC
Organism: Protopterus annectens; assembly: GCF_019279795.1. Lineage (NCBI taxonomy): Eukaryota > Metazoa > Chordata > Ceratodontiformes > Protopteridae > Protopterus > Protopterus annectens. Next base: position 570,522,505 of record NC_056750.1, on the reverse strand, counting down.
AAAATCACTTGAGAAGCAAACTTCACTCCGTTATTTATGAATAACTTCTTAACATTGGAAAACAGAATTAAACAATATCTAAAAGATTACAGCTATACTAGAGATCAAAGTGTGTGTGCAGTCTTTAAAAACATTTAAAATGAGGCAATATTCTCCCAAAAATACAAAAGAAAAATCTAAATTAAAAAGAAATGAATCAAGCAATTATGATTAAGCTAGTTATAACATATTTTAAAGACAATCAATTTATTTGACATTGCTTGTGAGGTAAGCCACTATAATTTGGCTGCATGCATCTTAAGTACACTGGTGATGCTTACATTTTTCATTTATACCGGATATTCACCAGCATTTAAGCACAACTGCCAGATTAGCTCATGGACCTCTAATTTTAACTCCCAGGCACCACCTCTGAGGTTCACTTGAATTGGTTCCAAAACAACAAATAAGAACTGCCTATAATGTGGGCATTCCATCCTGTTTGTGGTTATATAAGGCATACTTAACATTACCAGTAGTGATGTTACAAGTGTGTTTGTATATCTGAGTATGTAAGAGGCACTCGATCTTTTCACATAGAAAGAACAAGAATCACAAAACACTAAATACACAACACCTTTCGTATCACAAATTGTAATGCCATTTAAACTTATTCATTCAAGTTATGCACCTTCAAATATATATTCACACCCTGAACATGCCCTACATGTTAGCATACCTTTTACAGCTTTCTTATGAGCGGTCATACTTCCAGTTTTTGTTTCCAATCTTTCCTTGATATTTCTATGTCTTTTATAAATAAAGTGAGGTGCCTCACCCACAGTTCCAGTTATTTCATTTGAACACAAACATTTTCCAAATTTTTTTTTTTTTTTTTTTTTTTTATCATACCACTCTTAGAATTATACTTTAAAATCATGACCATCCCATAGAAATAATCATTGGCATTCTCATCTACAGTTTTATACCCCACATCTCTCTCAAATTGCGTCATGTATTTTTTTCTCCTATCACCTAGTCCTTCAATAACTTTGTTCATTAACAAAATGGGAGATCCCCTCTGTAGCAATATCTCAGACTTATCTCACATGTAAAAATTTCATTATCTGAGATAAAATTCTTGAGTTTCACTATTTGTCCCTTAACAAAACTTTTGCTAGTGAAGGATGTTACTGAAAACTTAATATATAATTCTGCCTAGGCTATATTGTCTAATCATCTCTGTTTCAAAGTGTGTACTCCATGTGTTTAATGTCATCTGTATGAATTGCTTGTGAACGCTTTACTATTGACAATGTTCTTTTTTAAAATTATCTCAGTCCAAATATTTGTAGTTTGTGTGTACATATGTGAGTTCACAGTATATGAAACTAAGTTGTGAATTTTTACTTGGATAACATATCACTCTACATCTGTAACTATATTATGGTCAATGTGAAGCTTTCCACCCCAGGCCTCTGCTGAAAATGGGATATTATTAAAGTCAGTCTCTCCCAGTACACAAATGTCAAACAAAATAAATAAAATCAATCGATCTTAGATTATAGTGTCCTAGAGTTCATGGCCTAACATAAGGGAATCGAGTTAATCTGCAAAAGGGACGTTTAGTGAGTGCCAAAGCCATGGAAATAATTTGATGACAGCCATTTTTTCCCAGTGGGCAAGGATCTCCTTATACCCCCAGTGTGTAGAGATGCCCCCCCCCCCCACGAAAATAGCCCACAGTTGCAAAATTAAGTGGAAAACTCCACTGGTGTTTTTTAATGTTTTGTCCTAAACTTAGATGAGGATAGGGCAGTAATGGGTGCACTTCTTAGTCTACAAATTAACCTCCCTACATAAATCATGTATAGAATGATGACAAAGAAATCAGGAACAGAACTTCCAACACTCCATGGGAAAAGATGAAGTGCCAAACCTGTGAGTTTTACTTATATTTTGTTATCTGTTCAAAAGACATACCATCAGCATTTTTCTCCTGCACTTATACAACTAAAAAATATGACAACCAAGTAGTACAGTTAGTTACATACCTCTCAACTGTCCAGATTTTATTCTAATATGCCAGCACCAAATATCTCCACTGAGCCTCAAGTGTTTTTTCTATTTTTTTTTTTTTTTGAAAAGTCATTTCTGAGCAACAATGCCCTATCCAAAACCTTTACATCTGAAGTCTTCAGCAACTGACTTTTCCTACTTGTCCAAACTTTCTACAGTCACTAGCCCTCATTTTTGACAGTAGTGAAAAGTTTTCATTTAGTCAATGAGAAATGGTTAGTGGGAACAATGGAGGAAGAAAAGAAAAATGACCAGCTCACAGACAGGCACTCTGTTCAGACCAAGGAAGGCATGTACTGCTGGCATTTTTGCTACTACCGAATAAATTAAAGCTATTAGAAGGCACAAAATGAGACTCCGATCTCAATCTGTAATAAAAAAACAGCACAGGTTTAAACAGAACACCCAAGGCTTGGAAAGTAAAGGAGATTCCAACAATCAGTATTTGGCTGCAAGAAAACTAGTACTGATGGGACCTACGTAGAAGCCTTCTGTTACATGGAAGCCCCTGACATGCACGGACATTGCTGAAAGCAAATGAAGAAAGAGGGCTCTACAGACCATTTGCTACACCCCCAGCACCACCATATGCAGGTTTGTGGGTAGATTTTAATATGACAGCACGATGAATGCCTAGGCAACACACTAACTCCTCCACTGATAAAAGTAGGAAGACTGATTGCAAGGTGGCCATAACAACTCTCTCTCGCACCCACGTACAAAAGCAGCTGCACTTCAGAATAAAAGCACCAGCCTCAAACTCTCTGTTCTTAATCCAACTCCACAGCTCTTTACTCTAGCAGGCTATGGCTCTATGAAACCTTTTATTCTGAAGATGAAGAACAAAGACATTTGGGACAAAATTACTAAATGGCTCTCGGCCATAATCTGGAGTACCATGTTAGAGTAATGGTATGAGATCCAGGCCAGTGATAAAGTGTTCAGAATTAATTTCTCTGATCTCAGAAGTGACAAGAAAAGGACTGCAGAGATTGGCCGTCAACATAAGTGTACTTCAGGAGATATATACTTCGACAGAGGACTAGGCCCTTGACTGGGGAACTCTAAAAGGCAGCTCTAGTGCTTGTTTACAGTTAAGGCCACAGTAAAAAGCACATATGCATTCACATATGAAAATAAATGTTAGGTAACCATACATCAACTGGATAAGCAGCATGATCTAAGAATATCAGCCTGATCTACTCAAAGATTCAAGAATTTCTAAGGAGGGAAAGAACAAAGAGGGTGGTACCAACTGAAGAATGCTATTAAAAATGTCATGAAGTGGCTCCCCAAGCTAAGTATCAATTCCAATTTTGCAAGCTCTGACCTTTCAAAAAAAAAAAAAAAAGTATAAGTTAATAAAATATCAAATTCAAAAAAGTCACCCTTCTAACTGCACCCCTCACACCCCAAATACTTACACAGACAAGATCTCGCTACCAAAGAGTGAAGGGGAATACTCGAGTTACCGCAGTTTCAGACTTTACTTTCTGATATCCCAAAGATCACAGCTACGGTCCACAGAATATCAACAAGAATGCCTGAACAGCCCCCTTTACAACTTAATGTATGACATCAGTAATAAGCGCTTCTTGCTAAATGGTCAAAAGAGGATACAACACTGCAGATACAGAAAGGCTACTGTTTCTCTACTAATTGCACACAAGACGTATCTAGTGTGTGTGCATTTTCCATTTCAGACAGGCAGTCAAAATTATCAGCAATAACTTTGTCTTGAAACCAAAGTATGTTGTTTAGCTTGCCTACAGTCTGGGCAATCAGTATTTTTAGCAGCGAGTCAAATTAAATGGCAGATGGTCTCCATCAGCAAACAGGATATAATGTGCTATATAATTTTTTTTTCCTGTTCATTATGTGGCTTTTCTCTACAGGCCTTTGCTGAAATGGACATTTTGTCCACTCCATGTAAACAAATAGAAAAAATAATATAAATAAATAAAAATCTGTTGTCACCCAAATTCGGATATACCAAAAATTCTAAAATCAATCAATACCTTTTCAAAATATTCTAACTACAAAGTAAATCTTGATTAAACTACAATTTTCCTGATAAATCTGTCCAACCTTCTTTGTTATACCCTCGGACAACTAAATTTAAAGTAGCTCATTCTTTAAAATACCTGGGAATCTCCTTTCACCAGAACTCTAAATTTTATAATGAAATCAACATTACAAATTTTTGGTCAGTGTTACAACAGGAATGTAACAAGTGGGATAAACTTCAACTTGCTTTCCTGTCTAAAATAGCGATTATTAAAATAAACATACTACCAAAACTACTGTTTATCTTTACTAATACTGATCTAATAATAAATTTTTTTAGAAAACTTCACTCTACCCTAGCTAAATTCATACTGCCACCTAAATCAATTAGAATCTCTTATCAAAAAGCTGATATATTCCAGAGACAGAGAGGGGTGTAAACCTCCTTGATTTTAAAATTACATTATGACATTGCTAGCAGTAGCAGGTTCATTTCAATAGCACACTATGATCCAAATAGCAAAGAATGGTCCCCTTCCTGTGTAAAACTTTATGACAACTATGTCAAATCCCAACTTCAGCCCTAAAGCCCTACCCTTTCTGAACAAGGTTTGAAAAAAAAATCCAAATTATACACTTCCTTAAAGAACAATATATTCAACTTACAAAAACTATTTCAGTCATTAAATTTATCTAATGCATTTGCTATCCTACAACCTATACATCTTAACCCAAATCTAAAAATAAGTAACTTAATGTTAACTTAAATAATTTCCCACTTCTTGAAGAATGTAGATTACTGGACTTTTATCTTGGCCAAGACCAATCAATCTCAGAACTGAGATCTTCATTAAAACTCCCCAGTGAGCTACACTATTATTTTAAGACATATTATGGAATTATGTTTCAAAATATTATCCCACCCAATATAAACAATGGAGACATCAATATTTGTAAAACTCTCTGGTCCCTTCTACTAAGAAAGAGAAATATCATCTCAAACACCTACATATTAATTCAATTGGATACCAAAACAAAACCCTGTTCTCAAAATATTGGATTGACTTAAATCCAACATCTAGTGACCAAATGACCCATTCAATACTGTTGACCTCAAAAATGATACCCTTTAAAAAACGTAGCTATACCCAATTCGTGATTCTCAATAATGCATATATCGCCCCTACTGTGAAAATAAATTCTATCCATCATTCTCCCCCTATTGCCCTCACTGTGACTTTCAGAAAGCAGATCTCCACATTTTTTTGAAGGTATAAATGCACCTATAAACTGCTGTTCCTTGAGAGCCAAACACAAAAAGATGAGTTATGAGAAAACTACACTATCTTGGAAATTTATCACACTACATAAACCTCAGCATGGTTTGGCAAGGATGCAAACGCACATCTTAATTGCACTATTTACTTTTATAAAATATTACATAATATTAAACTGGAATGATAGATCCTTACTCAGCTGGGAGGGCTTCAGACAAATGGCAATTAAATATCTATCAGCCTACAAAATTCTAAAATCAAATCATAGACTACCCACAACTCATAAAATACCAGACCACACTGTCTGATTTCAAATTGAGTTGTTACAACTCATATTCTCACTTGAGCCAGTAGCTAAATTACTGAATCTCTTCACCCTTTTCTTTCAGTACCTTCAGCTATAGCCTTTGTACTGGGAGGACCACTGAAAACACAAACTCAAATGTACTGCTCTTTACTGCATCTAACACTGGAATGTATGTAAATGGTTCCTATTACATGACAGACAGCACTTTGCAAATAGCTTTTTGTAAATAGCTTCTAACAATTTTCTTTAAGTAGCAATGTTGTACTTTTAGTTTTCGTTTTTTTTCCTGTCTGTTTTAAATGTTTTGCCTTTATCTGAAAATTAAAGAAAATGGAAAAAATCTGTTGTCAGAGTGATAGATGATGACTCTATCCCACAGTTCCCTCCAAGATATGAGGACTCAGGGAGCTACAAAGTAGTTCTGCTGTTATCTTAGGATTGTTCATAAACTCGGTTTTGTAAAATCCTCAAGGATCAATAGCCTAGAAAGTACCCATCAACCTGTGGTCCAAGGGATGCACATGGAAGGAAGTCCAGGATAGAATGCAATCCACTGCAGTTGTTGAGGCTTCAAACACTGCTACCCAGACATCATCCAAGAAAACAGACAAAAGCTGTGCTGAAGGGACATTGAACTTATCCTTAAAACTGTGAGCAGCATTGCCAGAGGACAACCACTTTTTTTTTTTTTTTTTTTTAGGTAATATATATATCCAGTGAAAGTGCTGCTGTTTGCTTACAGGAAGCAACATCCCTGCACCCCATGCTAAGTATATTTCACGAAAGATGTTATCAGAAGATTTAGTCTCCCTTTTAGCAAGCTGGTAAGCACTATAACCCTTCTGATAAAACATTACAGTCCAGTTAAAAGGCTTACAAAAATACACCCTGTCTTACATAGCCATCCTTCAAGGAAAACTTACAAGCAATGTGGATTACTGCTAATGATTTGCCCACTAACTGCCAGAACATGTTCCTGAGCAGGTTTTGAGGAAAGAGAAAAACTGGAATACAGATTTAACTTTGATCATTTGAACAACAGTATTGAAAATGTCAATGCATTCAAATACCTAGGGATTTGGTGGACGACTCCATAAATTTTCATCTCCATCTGGACTACACAGACACAATCAACACTATCCTATTCTGGACTAATAGGATCTCATCTTTTCTTTCTTTCCAGCCCCTGTAGTAATGCCACAAGTAAAGATATCTTACTGGAATTGCTAGGATGATCTCCTTCTGATTGCTACAGCCTCTAAAAGAAATACAGCCACCATTCAAACCATCCCTAATACCATATGCAGATTCACCACTCTCTCTCCAAGAAATGACCAACAATGGAAAACCACTGGAAAAAGCTAACTGGTTACCTATGACAGAACCTGCTGACTTTCTTCTCAACTCTTAACTGTTTAAACTCATCAAGAATGAGATATTCCCTTCACCAACGTCCAGACTACTCAGAGATGCATCAACATACAACCCTAGAAGTCTTGACCACTCAGCTAGTCTCCTCCAAACCCCTCAAATTGGGTTTCAGAGCACAAACCATGCTTTCCCAGTTCTTGGTCCCAAACTATGGGAATCTCTCCTTTCTGTTTTTAAAGATCATTCATCTTACCACAGTTTCTGATCAGAATTAAAATCACATTACAGTACAAGCCTTAAGGAAGATGCACCTGCTCTCTCTCTCTCTGGTCAGTTCTATCATCAAATATCAAATGTTCCAAATGACAAATACAAAGAGTATCCTTTTTTTAGACAGAATTTTATCAAACGTCATAAAAAACATTTTATGCAGAGGGTAAGTTTGCCTGTACCCCCACAGCCATTGCTAATTATTTATACCAAGTCAACTCCAAGACTGTACAACAGTGGAGAAAAAGCAAACTCCCAAACCCCAATGTACTACAATCTCAAATAGAAAGCAAATCACGGCCTGAAGAACAAGGCAAAAAAGAGCACTTTGTCTTCTGTGTGTTCGCTCTTTCAGACTGCAACCATCTCGCCACATAATTTAACCTCATCCTACTCAACTTCCCTTTCCATAGCTTGTTTGATTCTACTTTTCACTGTAATTCTTTCAGCATGTCCAATCTATCTACTCTGCATACAATGAAGATAGACAGATACGGTGTTTTGTCAGTCTGTATAGACGTCATGTACCTACTGTCTTTATATCCTCAGCAGACTCAGATATTCATTTTGTGTACAATACATAGTGTGTTTTGTCATTCTCTCAGACTTTAATCTAATGTGTATACCCTCAGGCTGTTAGTGAAACAGTCACGATGGGATCAATGCTCCATCCAGGTTAATAAATTCAAAATATAAAAATAAAAGTTTTGAAAAACACTTCTTTAACAAGTGTCAGAAGATGCAAACAGCTAGTGCTAGCACTGTATATGCCGTGAGACGTGGAAAAATAACTCAAAGTCACTTTCTTAGTGTCTCGACATACAGGACTTGACACAACCAGTGGCCATCCAGATAGATATTGCCTGAAGAAAACTTGGCAAACTGGGTGCTTATCTTTGAGTACGACATTTATTAAAACCATATAATGGGATAAACTCAGATTAGGCACAGGTGGCCATCACTCATGTACCACAGCAACTAGTGCAGTTTTCTGCATGCCTTAGTAACAATATTATATTTCCATACAGATCTCCTGGTGCTTCAAGGCTCTTCGACAAGTCCCCCTCTGCCTCCCGCATGTTCAAGTTCTTAACATTTAGCTAGGACCAAGAGAATGCTGATCCTCTAAAATAAATGCAGCTTCATTAACAATAGCTAAAATGTCTAGTGATAAAAGTTTGTCTGTCGAATCATACATCAAACAATGCCATTAAATCATAAAACAACTGCTCACATTATATACCCCATTCCTGAACTTCCTGATCACTTCATATGAGTTCATCCCAACTTTAATCCTAGTTACAATTCCTGACATACATACATACACACACTAATATCTGTAAGGTCAGCCAGAGAGTTGGGCTGTAAATATACAGTTGCACAAAGAAAATGTAAAAAAATGTGGTGTGTGCTGCAGATGTAAGGTAAATCTATTATTCTTTTAAATGTGCACAGAACAGTGAGTGTCTGCATCCACTAGTGCACATTTATAAAATATGATGTGCATGTTCACCTGCCTGGATTGCACCTTTCTGCAGAGTTTTTACTAGCAGTAATCATCTTAATACTCCTCACCTGACCTGGTTTGTATTCAATGGATATATATTACACACAAGCAATAAGGCTGTATATAATGGACTGGAATTTAAACCATTTAGGTAGATTTTGACATTCCACCAAGGAACAGTCTCTGAAAGGAAGGAGATGTGTGTGTGTGCGTGTGTGTGTGTGTATATATATATATATATATATATATATATATATATATATATATATAGCAACTTACCAAAGGTGGAGAAAAATCACACAAATACAGATGCTGATGGTAAGTAAATTGTATAAAGTAGATGATGGGGTCAGAAAAGTAAAGTTTTAAGTTTTGGTAAATCCATTCCAATTTAACATCTCTGGAGAAATGAGTTATGTTAGCTAAATTTTCAGAAAAAAATGTTAATATGGAAGTGCTGGTTGGAAGTATGGGCAATGGATAAGTGTTGCATTGGAGTTACTACATGTAATCTGCTTTCCTATACAACAGGAAAAAGATGACAGATTTTCCGGCAAAACAAAGCAAAATGCAAAGTAATATACAAAGCCGCTTTTATATTAAAGTTGCGCTTATGAACAAGTTGGGCTAGCGTTGCAAATATGTTTCCTCCATCAAAAACAGTATATACAAAACAGAAATGTATATTTTTCATATATTTTGGGGAAGTTCACCTGCATCCAGTGCCTCTCACATCAGATTTTATCAAGTGTGCAGAAAAGACCTTTCCCCGGATTTACTAATCTTCCGTGTAGTCTTACATGGAAACGCCAGTGTAAGAGTATGATGGCAGCGTGCCATGCATATTAATGAGGGCACTCTGCTTCAACTCTAAAGCTTACACGAAGCGTGAAGTGTAGGGGTCGTGTCAGACTGCCGAGCAGTCCAAAAATCACGCCCACGCAATGAAGAAATGCCACAATTTCTAGTTACATGAGCGAGTCTGCTCACGTGTACAATGTAACACTATACTGCCCCATATGTTAAACAACTCACAAAATTAAAAATAAAAATAATTTTTTTTTTCTTCTGCTATAGCTGCCCGTAGTTGCATGGGTTTGCACGGGTTTGCCCATTGCTTAGCTACAGTTAGCAGCTTAGACACCAGAAGAGGATAATAAGAAAAACATATGCAAATGAACCAACATAGCGATAGGGTAGTGGTTAGAGCCTTCGCACAAAGAGGAGGCATTCCCAGTTCGAGTCCCACTACTGCACGTTCCATTTTCTGTGGGAAATCTGTATACAAAAATATTTCCTGACTTTTCTATGTATAAGTTTTGTAAAAAGCATTGAAATGTTAAATGTAGTAGTGAACAAATTATATATATACATATATATATATATATATATATATATATATATATATATATACACATACATATATATATATATATATTTATGAAGGTGAAATGGTTATGCATTCTGAGGCATGAGTACCCTATTTTAAGCAATATAAAGCACTGCTAAGCACATTTTACCATTATTGAGCATATTTAAATACAATTGCGCTAACCAGCACAACCGCAACATATTTGCGTGTAGCTGCGCACTGCGCTAACAAGCGCAACGTCAGGTAAACATGCTCACACCTGCTTTACTGTTCCTTAACCAGTCAGGTCTGCCCAGCAGGAAAATAAAAAGCAGCGACAGGGCTCGAACTCAGGACACTGTGCACTACAGTCACAGTACTTAACCACTAAGCCATGACAGCATTTCACAAACATGCACTTTCAACAGACACATATCGAAGGAATTTTAAACATTGCCAACATCAGCTAAGCAGGCGTGCCTACAGAAGAGTTTTTCCAAAACTGGCCAATCACAAATAAGTGCGGGAAATGAGGCATATTTAAGCTTCACAGGTGGGAATACTTGCTATAACTGGTTGTAGCTTCCTTCTGCAGTCAGCATGGCTGGTGTTGGTGAAGGCACTCTATTTACAGCGCAACGCTGGGGCATCGAGGAGTCCAAAATTATGATTTGGCTCCTCATCCACAAACGTGAGGAAAGACTCCTGCGGGGCCAGTACCCAATATAAAACTGAGGCCTGGAACAGTTTTGCCCGTGCTTTCACCAGTGCCACTGGTGTTCCTTGGACTGGTGAGCAGGTCAGGCACCATTATTCTGACCTAAAGCAACGTAGGGAGGATGAACTGGACCAGTGGATCCAGGAATCCCGTACATTGCCTAATGTCCCAGTACTGAGTAAGTAGCCATTGTATTAAGCAGTTAAGAACTGCTATGCTTGTCTATACTATGGATAGGTATGTCTCAATATCACTGCATTTACTTCACAGCTGCAGGTGACCAGGCTATGAACTTGCAACCCATTAAGAAAGGCTGCAAAGACTGCATCATGAGAGGCAGGTTAGTAATTATTCTGCATGTACTGTTATATAAAATAAATTAGAAACCCTTCAAAAAGTCTTTTAACCCAATAAATAAAGGTGTAATAATCCTTTAATAAATGTATGATTCATGGAGTGAGTCTGTGTAATTTTCTTTGATATGTTGTTGTACTGTTGCATTCTACAAACAGTAGTGTTGTATTAAGCAGTGTCAACCCATACTTGGGTAGGCTCATATAACGTGGATGAAGGGAGTGCCAGTAGCTTGTATGCATACGTACAGCCCTCAAACTGTTGGTTCATGGCCAGCATGTACATGTTAATCTGGCACATGAGTAGCTTGGTATTGTGTTCCCCGGAAATGTCAGTGTGCTGCCAGAAATGTAGGGAGCTGTTAACATATAACGGATACTTTCACCTGAACATATCTAGATAACTATATGAAAGTATATCTGTCAGTGTACCATCTTAGCAATAATGTGTGTGAGCAACTCTCAAAATATGTTGCAGTAACATCTGCATCTTGGATAGTTTGTATACAAGATACAGCTCATGTATATAATGATCTAGCAAAATCCAATTGCACAATATAAGGACATTGGGTCATGTTATAATATATGTAAGGGACATATAACTGCAGTTAACAGGAATGTAGTGAAAACTAGAAGGATATACAAGTTGTTAATTGAGCTATCTTTTCCCACCCTACTGTATGTGCATAAAAATGCAATTCCACACCTCAATCGGTATGTCTAATCTCAAAAAATTTGTTGGGACATATGTCCTATTGGTTTATAAATATTTACATTTATTTCTATGCATGTGCCCCATTACAATACCACAATATTGATGGCCTGTTGCCATCAATTCAACCTGCATGCTGTTGTAATGTCCACTATTGTTCTATATATGTCTTATGCTTGCTTTTCAACTGTTGAAAATCTGGTGTGTTGGTTTAATGGGAATACTTCTGCATGCTGTTATCACTAATTGGGAATGCTGTTGACTGTTACTAACCCATATCTTTATTAAACTCTCCAAAACATAGTTAGTATGGGAAGGCCGGTCCCAGCAGACCCACCTGTCCCACCTCAGCTGGCCATGGCACCTGGCACCAGCAGATCTGGTGCCCAGCCTGGGACCTCCTCCTCTGTTGGCCCTGTGCCACCTTCGGGTGGAAGCGCTGCAGGGGATGGGGCTCGGCCCCCCACCCGTGCAAGCGTGGCTGGAGGGGCACCTATCACCCTTCGAACAGTCCGGGCTGTGGTGCGTAGAGAGATTGAACATTCTGTTGCAGAACCTCTACTACAAGAGTGGCGCAACTACCGGGTCAGCTTGCCCCTCCTACAGAGCCCCCAGCACAGCTACCCTCTGGGCCGTGAAGGTGCAGTGGTGACCGCCCATGTCTGGGGACCTCTGTCCCACTGTTTCCATCTGGGGGCTCATGGGCTTGCAATTTCACCCATCACATGTATCATATACCGCCCCTGTATGCGTCTTGTTTGTCTTGTCTGTTTACCTCCCCCAAATATACCTACTTCCCTAGCCCACATTCCACTCTCACCTGGAAGGAAAAAAAAAAAAAAAAAAAAAGGGGGGGGGGGGGGGGGGGGGCAATCTGCTCCCGAAAAAAAAAAAAAATAATTACGCCCCATACATAGCTGCCCATTTTGTACACATGTCCACTGGACACATGAAATGTTATTTAATTGGCATTACAACATACTTTGTTGTCCTCACCCCTCTCTCAGGGGTTGAACGGCTCATATCTACCTTAAAATTTATTGCATATGCACAGCTGTTAAAGAAATGGGCAGCTATGGACCTTCCCTACACCCGTCCTGCACATCCAGAGCTATTTTCCATACTGTCTTTCCCTCTTTGTGCCACTTTTTCACCACTTTCCTAGCTCCCCATTTTTCTTTTCTTTCAAAGAAATTAGCACGGGGGTGAGCGGGAGTAAGCACTATTAAGCAGTAGTGAGCGGGTTGCTGGTCAGATGCTGGTGAGTGTGTTCTACATGTATTATTGTAAATAAAAAGTGCATATCATAGTTAAGGTGTAGGCCATGTACACATGTAACACACCTACCCATAATGCATGCTGTGCATGTTTGGTGTAAGAGCACGCACATCTCACTAATGTGATTAGCTGCCTCAAACACATGCAATACCCATACCATCTCAAACAAATGTGGCTAGACGGTAGTGACCACTGGATAGGCACAGTTGATACTCAACATGGACATAACATACACATCTATGTCATACACAGAGCATTTTAACATGCTACACAAAGGATTCACAAACAATCTATAAAAGCATACTCCAGTATCCAAAATCTCATCCACACGTTAAACACCATATACCTGAGGGGTAGAGGCCTATCCTGGGGCATTTAAAAACACTGCATCACACTACACATTCATGTCAGGGAATGCTCCTTATTGGCCTCCTTACAAACTCATGTAACAATTGGTTGTGAAATGGTGAATTTAGCCAAGGTAGTACAGTTCCGGCACAGCATGATTAGTGCTGGTTTGTGAAACATTTGTAGCCTTCAGTGACCACCTGATGTTTCATGATGATGGCCTATGGTACTATACCCCATCCAGTTATTGTAACCACAGTACTACACATAGCTGTCATTGCTACACACCATAATGATGCGTGTGTGCACACATATGCACCTCTAAACAGTACGCATACCAATCACCATTTGCACAACACACGTCTTGTGATGCTATTGAGTTGGCTAGGTCATATGACACATATTGGGTATGTGTAGTATTTAAACATGCAGTTGTGTTTTAGCATGCCATGTCATGGATGAGACTGGCATGTCCACAATATGATCTACACTCACCATAAGTACCGTACATCGGGTATGTGGCCGAATGGTATTCCATCAATTATCCATGCACCACTGATGATGTTGTGTGAATACACATCATGCATGTGCTAAAAATGTGTCCACAATTAAATACCTGCACAGCAATGTTGTGTCCATGTATGCATTGTGTGGGGGGAGGGAAGGCCATCACCTAATAACAAAACACATGCATCAAAGCCATGTATACTGTTAGTAACAAGGACGGACTACACTTGCACTGCATGCTGTTGAGCAACACATGTCCTGCATGCTGATGTGTGATATGACTGTTTTGCTTGTGATACTGTACCCCACCATCACCTGCTATTGTGTATGTTCTGTGATTGCTGATGTTGTGTGTGTCTGCTTTCGGGAGGAGTGTAGTTGTGTGTGTGTGCATGTGGTCTGAAGTCATGTTCAGGTCTTAAAGTGCGTTTCCTGTTTTCCGCTCTCAGTTGACGAGGTGGGGCTGGTTCAGTACAGCAGGGAACCTGATGTCATTGAGACAGACAGTGATCATGAGAATAGGTGCGTTGAGGCACAGGCAGGTTTGTCAGGGTCTGTTGTTGGGCCACCAACTGACAGTAGACAAGTCTCCACCCCATCCATGCACACAGTCATACTCCCTGTACATCCTATCATCACTGCCCTTAGCTGAGGGACAGGGTACGGCTGGCACTGGGCAGGACAGTATGGTATCTATGGCACATGTATCAGGACACAGCAGCCATAGCCAGATGTCTGGAATGGTACCACATAAACAGATGCCCAGGGGTTCTCGTCAGAGCACTGCTGGTCATCATGCCCCTGGCATACATGCTACACCTCTTTCTACCACATGCATGTTCCAGGCGTTCATGGAGGCACAGACACGAATGGAGCGGTACACCAGACAGGGGCCAAGGGCACAGAGGGCTCATTACACCTCTGTAAATGACAGTATCCGTGACCTAGCAGGTGCCATACGTAACTACACTGAGGTCATTGATAGACGTTGGGGTGAGACACTGGATGTCCTCCACAATGTCATGTTCATGTGTCAGGACAGTGCGGGACAGTTGAGACATCAAAGTGGACGTATGCCAGCATCACCAGCTGGAGGTCATTGTGGATGTCCAGCAAGTCACAGCCGCTCCCGTAGTGCCAGTACCAGCTCCAGCAACGCTGGGGGGGGGCTGTCCATAGACTGTCCTAGCAGACCACGTGCACGTGGCTCTGGCCAGTCTCAGCAGGGACCTGGATCCAGTGGACATTTGTCAACCTCTTTGGATAGTACCCAATCTGGATTAGTACCTGATACTGTCTGTAGCACCCCTGCCAGGCACAGGTTCCGTATCCATGGCCAGAGACTGTGATCTGTAAAGCCTGCCAGGTACAGTCTGTAGCTGTCTCACAAATCCCCGTATATGGCAGCCACATGGTGGAACTGTGTGCATGCAGACACACACAAACCAGAAACCTAGGGCAAACACATACCCACACACATGACATCAACAATGGCCCATAACAGTACTCATGGCCCTAACACACACACACTCAAACACACGTCGATTGTATGGCTCAGTGTAGGCCTCTGGCAAACCAACAACACACCCTGTACATATGATGAAACCTGTGCCACCTCCTGTCATCTGTAACACTGATGCAGGAACAGGCTAACATGGTACTGATGCACAGGGTGACTAAGTATAGCAATGGTTGGATGTGTAGCATGTTGTCAGCAGTAAAGTGTAATGATATCTTTGAAGGTGTAGCTGAGCAGGCATGATGCATTAAAGCTGTAATTAGCAATGTTGTATTGTTTTCACCAGTGTTAATTCCAATTGTGTTTTGTTTGCCCATGTGCCACTTGGCTGATGTCTGTAGTTATGTCAGCATGCGTTATACAGTGGACAGTAAAGTGTGGGGTGTGTGCAACACATGTTTGCAGGTGTTCATTTGTGAACATGGTGGAGGTGCACTGTCTGCACGTACATGCATATTGGACACATGGGCAGGGTGACATGCCCTGTATTGGCCAATGTTAACACTCCATAGTTTCTATCGGTGGCCAGTATGCATTGTACTACACACATTTTGGAACTTGAGTACGCATGTGTGTGTATGACATGGGTTGACACTGTGCTGTGGGTGATGCTGCTGTTGCTGTCATTGGTTTGCATTACTAAGGTTAACACTGTCCCAGCTGCATAATCCTTTAGTAATGCACACTGTTCACCTACAGGGTTGCATGGACCGTGCTATCACAAACACATGAACTTCTCACTTGTACAGTAAAAGTGCATTAGTCTCATGGACCCCTGCCATAAACTAAATATACAACAGAAGGTGTGAAGTTGTACCAAAAAAAGTTACATACCAAGAAGGGATAACCTCTCTGGTCAGTATCATTGAGAAAATACAAGCCCTCATTAAACATACAAGGCAAGCTTCAAAATGGCAAGTATTCCAAAGACAACACTAAAGCTTTCTTTAGTGTTGTTTATAATCTACAGGGGAAATCTCAGATCGGGTCACAGTTAATGTAAATGGTCACAAAGTACACTTTTCTGACTGACATTACCAATTTCTTGTCGGACAGTTTGAATGCGGATTTCACCACCCTGTCGTTACACAAGGGCCACATTTTCAGACCTGAAGAATGTAAAAACCTGATGATTCACAGACACTCTAGTTAAAACATCTCTTTACCAAAGTCCAAACCACAGTGGCAATGGTACTGGACAGTGTCCCTAGCTGTGTCATACACAAGCTGACATATGAAGTCACCACTCACCTAAACACACTGTCCAGATGCAGCCTCTATACAGGTTACATACTTGTGGAATGACGCACAGTAATGGTGTTCAGAGTCCACAAGGGTTGAGCTACATCATAGTCTTCTCCTTTCGGATGCTCCCATTAGGGGTCGCCACAGTACATCATCTGTTTCCATGTCTTCCTGCGCTCTGCATCTTGTGCTGTCAGACCATCCACCTGCAAGTCCTCTCTCAACACAGCCATAAATCTCATCTTAGGCATTCCTCTTTTCCTGTTACCTGGCGGCTTCATCCTTAGCATCTATTTCACAATATACTCTGCATCCCTCCTCAGCACATGTACAAACCAACTTAATCTTGCCTATCTGGCTTGGTCTACTAACCTTCAAACCTGGGCTGACCCTCTAATATACTTATTCCTAATCCTGTCCACCCTCGTCACACCCAGTGCAAATGTTAACATAAATTGATTCAGGGTAGAACTACAACAGATCCTGGAAACTCTCACCCTATAAGCCAGACAAATGTTTTCTGGAAGGCTATGGAGCACAGCATTATGGAACTCATTAACAGAGACATTATGAACCTGCAAACACTGCACCATACCCACTTAGGTTCTCTAAAGGCCAGATCATGGCTCCTACACCAATAGACTTCACGCCAGTAAACAAGGCTATAAGTGAGGGAGTGGAGGTCCACACAGCCAAGCTATAGCTCACCAGCAATTCATACCCATCCCACATTCTGGTATTATACAGAACCTCAACAGACTGACCATAAATGATTGTTAGATGATGGATTGACAACTGACGCACAGATGTAGGATACACCTTTACATTTGCAGCCTCCATGTACAATTCTATGCCAGTAACAAGTGGTATTCACCTGCACTCAGTCCTGGGACCACTCCTGTTTGGCATATAGCTTCTGTAAGGTACAAGCAAACACAGTAGGGATATGTCTGCCCACATGTGATGAAAATGCATACTGTGGGCTATACTTTATTCTCCAGATGACACACACATCCTCCAAAAGGGTATCACAGAGACAGATACCTGGTGTCAAACTCGTGCTGTAAAGCTATAAGCCAAAGAAAGCATACTTATCCACTTTTAGAAAACAAAGTATCCCCAGAGTACCACATAGGTAGTAGCCCCCAAAATGTGGAGCAGGTACTAATGTATACATAGAGCCATGTGTTTAGTCCTCTCTCCTTTGATAATCACATTACCAAAGGGTTTTGGAAATCCCTCTGTGGAAAACATAAGCAATATAGGGTTTGCATGCAGATCCACAGAGGTTGTTGCACACCTATAATGATTAGTCATCTTTGCCAGACTTTGCTTGCTTTGAAACATGATTCAAATATACCTCAAGCATAAACCCTCACTCACACTCTTCAATAGAAACTGTGATGAGTGGATGTGAAACAGAAGACATAGCCCAGGGATTACTGCAGTGGCTAAGCTTGTCACAAGCATACAGAAGTGACCTAAGGTCTGGAAAGTGCCAGCATGCTCTGGCAAAGAGAACAGATGCTTTCATGGAGAAAGCAGAGTACCCACCTATGCAATAATTAAGGTCACATGTATGTAATATGGCTTTGCCCCATAGCTACCTTACATGTGTAATGCACATACAGTTGTCACTGTGATATGTCACACACTAGAAAAATCAAAACCCACGCCACATTGACCAACGGTGTCACACACACACACCTGGAACACACACAGTCAACAAGTGCGAGATTCAAACTCCTTCCTAACTACATTATGATACTATAGCAGTATGTACTTACAGGACGCGCTATACACACTACTGGGATTTCACCTTCCCACAGGTATATTTGTAGGATGGTGACATCATCAGACTTGACAAAGATGAGTATACCACTTTTAAGGGGTGTGAGTAGTCTCCAAAAAGGTTGCTCCTACCCAGGGAGAGAGACACACAGTTGGCAAGTGCAGGATTCAAACCCCTACCTAACTACATTACGATACTACAGCAGTGCACATTTACACAATGCGCTATACACATTACTGGGATTTCACCCTTCCACAGGTATATTTGTAAGATGGTGACATCATCAGACTTGACAAAGATGAGTATACCACTTTTAAGGGGTGTGAGTAGTCTCCAAAAAGGTTTCTCTCTCCCAGGGAGAGACAGACACACACAGTTGGCAAGTGTGGGGTTCTTAGTCCAAACTAAGTACGTCTTTACACTTCGGCAAGCAATATGGAGTTACAGGGTGCAATACAGACATTACTTGCTGACAGTTTGCCCAAAGGATTTTTTCACATTTGCTAACCTCAGCAGGCTTATCATACTAGGTGTATTGTGAGTGTGTTGTATGCATAGGCCATGACCATATCATATATGGGTTGATGCACCACATGCTGGCACTCACAGGGTCAAACCGGTGGCTAAGCTCTGTCAACTCAATACTAGACAATACAGTCAAGAGGAGTAGGGTCATACAACCACACCACCAACAGTCTCGCATAGACCTACAATATAAGCACCAGAAAAACACACACATAAATGCACATTAGCAAACTCAGAGAATACAAACATTAATCTGAAAAGTACAGTTTTGTACCTACCATAAATGTAGATGTTCGAAGATCCACATTGCTGCAGTCCTTACACTTGGGTAGTCCGCTGTCCTTGGTCGGCCCGAATATCAAAGTACTAGGCTGACGTCGGTCAAGGCGCTTAAGACTGACATCAGGACGTCAGGGTACAAATGCGCATGACCGACGTCATATCCTCAGTCTTTTCTTGCCCCAGATGTCAGAAGACCCTAAAAAGAAAGGCCAAAACCAAAAGACAGCAAAAAACAACCAACCACCCCTGCACTAATCATATTTACAATATTTACAATATTCACAACCCAAACCACACAACCGCCTCTAACTACAGAGGGGAAGGAGGGAGGGTAAATTGGACTGCAGCAATGTGGATCTTCGAGCATCTACATTTATGGTAGGTACAAAACTGTACTATGTTCTTCATCTCACATTGCTGCAGTCCTTACATATGGGTAGAATCCCAAAGCAGAGGTAAGGGAGGATGGCAAAATTATAAAGCATTAGGAGCTGCCAAAATGCCCTGTAAAATTGCAGTGGCAAAACCAGCCCTAGATTTAGAGTAAAGTGGAAGGTGGTAATGCTTAGAGAAGGTATGCACTGAACTCCAAGTAGCTGCCTCCAAAATATCTTTAGTAGCCACCCCCCTTAAAAAAGCTGTAGAAGTGGCAGTAGCCCTAGTGGAATGAGGCCTAATCCCAGCTGGAATCTCCTTACCATGATGGGAATAACAGAAAGCAATACAAAAACCAATCCACTTAGAAATAGTTTGTTTTGAAACAGGTTTGCCCTGAGAACCCAAAGCAAATGAAACAACTGCTGAGACTGCCTGAACCCTTTAGTTCTGTTCAAATAATATCGCAACTGCCTGTGTATATCCAAAGAGTGTAAAATCTTTTCCCCTTTATTTTGGGGGTTTGCATAAAAAGTAGGCAAATGAATAGCTTGGTTTAAAGCCACACTAGAAACCACTTTAGGCATAAAGGAAGGATTAGTACGCAAAGATACCCTATCCTTATGGAAAATTAAGAAAGGCTCAACCGCCATAAGGGCCTGTAATTCAGAAACCCTTCTCACAGAGGTAATGGCCAACAAAAAAGCAGTCTTCCATGATAAATATTTCAACTCGGCAGTAGCTGCAGGCTCAAAAGGTTGTAGAGTGAGTTTCTCCAACACAAAATTGAGATCCCAAGCAGGAGTAGGAGCTCTACGTGGGGTCTTATATTCTTTGCCCCTCTAAGGAATTGCTTAAACAAAGGATGAGAAAACAATGGTGGGTCACAGTCATAGTGAGCAGAAATTGCTGCAGCACGAACCTTAATAGAGGAGAAGGACAAACCTTTGTCCAGTAACTCAGTAAGGTATTGAAGAGCCACACTTAAATTAGGCTTAGAAACATCAAAGTCCTTTGCTGTACTCCAAAATAAAAATCTCCTCCATTTATCTGCGTACACTTTCCTTGTACTACGCCTTCTGGCCTCCAAAATAACATTCAAAACTTGTTGTGGAAGCTGAGACCCTCCAGGGTTTAAAACAGAATATGCCAGGCTGTTAGATGTAGAGAGTGAAGTTTGACATTGAGTAAATGACTGTTCTCCTGAGACAGCAGGTGAGGAATCGAAGGCAAAGGCCATGGAGGCTCCCATACCAGACTTCTCAGTAATGGGTACCAGTGCTGTCGAGGCCAATCTGGAGCTATTAAAATCATGTTTGGCTTGTCCTGTCTGACCTTCAGGAGTACCTTTGGGAGGAGAGGCAGAGGTGGAAAGGCATACACATGAAGATTTCTCCAATTGAATGAAAGAGCGTCCACTTTCCAAGCTGTGGGATGAAACCTTTTTGTGCAAAACTTTGGCAGCTGGTAGTTTAGTGGAGAAGCGAACAGATCTATGTCTGGAGTTCCCCATAACACTGTCAATTTCTGAAATACATGAGGATCCAATTTCCACTCGTGGGGATCCATAATTTGTCTGCTCAACACATCTGCTAAGGAGTTCTGTGCTCCTGGCAGAAACCTTGCCTGAAGATTTAGCTGCAAACTGAGAGCAGTCTCCCACAAAATCATTGCTTGTCTGCATAGAGGATAAGAATGCGTTCCCCCTTGCTTGTTGATGTACCACATGACAGTTGTGTTGTCTGTTAGAACCAACACCTGCCCTGGAAGAAGTAAATCCTTGAAAGCTATTAATGCAAACTGGACTGCTAACATCTCCTTCAAGTTGATATGTAGATGTTGAAGTCTGGCAGGCCACGTGTCTTGTACCCATTTTCCATTCAGATGAGCTCCCCAAGCTTTGTCTGAGGCATCTGTCGTTAGAATCTGACTCGCCTCTGGCCGGGTCACAGAGAGTCCCTTGTTTAGGTGACATTCCTGAGCCCACCACAAAAATTCCTTTTGAATGCAAGGTATTATCTGAATGACAGTGTCCATATCTTGGCAGTGCTGTGTCCATACATTTTTGAGATACCATTGTAGCTTCCTCATATGCAGTTTGGCATTGGGAAGTACCAGAATACAAGATGCCATGAACCCCAAGGCTTGAAGGACTGTCCTTGCAGTCAGCCTGGACTGACGAGACAATTGATGGAAGTAAAGAGAAAGATTCTTTTGTTTGTCCGGGGTCAAAAAGGCCATCTGGGATGCTGTATTCAGTCTCACACCCAGAAAGCACATGTCCTGAGAGGGTACTAGACTAGACTTTATTTCGTTCACAGAATACCCCAGGCATCTTAACACTACCATCACATACTGTAGATGATGAAGAAGTTTGTCTTTGTCTTGTGCAGTAATCAGGCAATCGTCCAAATAAGGATAAATCTGTATTCCTCTTAACCTGAAAAAGGCTATCACTGGAGCCAGAACCTTCGTGAACACTCTG
This sequence comes from Protopterus annectens, assembly GCF_019279795.1. NCBI lineage: Eukaryota > Metazoa > Chordata > Ceratodontiformes > Protopteridae > Protopterus > Protopterus annectens. The sequence continues at coordinate 570,500,218 of NC_056750.1, read as the reverse complement.
GGCGCAGTAGATAAGCCAAAGGGCAATGCAGAGAACTGATAATGAGAAGTCCCAGCCCGAAAACGCAGATACTTCCTGCAACTGAGCCCGATAGGAACATGAAGGTAAGCCTCCTTGAGATCCAGAGTCACCATCCAATGATCTTTGCCCAGCAGAGGTAAAAGCTGTTGTAACGTCAACATTTTGAACTTGGGAATGTCCAGATATGTGTTGAGGATAGATAAATCCAAAATTGGTCTCCACATGTTCCCTTTCTTTGGTACTAGGAACAGGCGAGAATAAAATCCTAGGCCCACTTCTGGCAGAGGGACCGGTTGTATGGCCCCTATTTGAAGTAGCAGAGAAATTTGTTTGTGAGCCACTAGTCTTTGCTGAGGAGGAACGTCCGGCATGCCTTTGAAAGGAGGCAAGGTATGGAAATAAAACTTGTAACCTTGGTGTATGATATCCAATACCCATCTGTCTAGGGTAATCAAATTCCAGTTTTCCTTGAAGAGTGCCAACCTTCCTCCCAAAGGTGCTGCCAGGCAAGAAGGATCTGGCAGCTGAAAAGGTAGGTCCATTGGGCCTGTTTACGAAAGGACTGGCCCCTGCCCTCACCCGAAGATTGTGCAGGTGAACTCCCTGTTCTAGGTCTGAAAGAACTCTGAGCTCTGCCCCTACCACGTCTAGATCTACCCCTAGACTGAGAATCATAAGAAGGATACGTCCACCCCTTAGCAGGCCAATTCCTACTAAACTTCGGAGGCTGAACCTGCAAAAAATCTTTAACAGCCTGCATAGACTTAGCCTTGTCTTCCATTTTCTTCAAGACTGACTCCACAGGTGAACCAAACAACACATCAGACTGTAAAGGAACATCCAAAATCCTTGTCTTAACATGGTCAGATAAATTCTGATCCCTCAGCCAGGCGTGCCTGCGAAGAACTGAACCAGTGGCAGCCACCCTAGACGAGGCCTGTACAGCATCAAAACCACATTGCAAAGAATGCTTACCCACCTGTTCAGAGACATGCACCAAATCTTGTAATTCTTTACACTCAATGTCTTCCGCCAGAGCATCCACCTTAGACTTCAATTGAGAAAGAAGATAGTTTTGATATTTCAACATGTGAAACTGGCAATTCAAAGCCCTCATAGCTAAGGTAGAAGATGTATAGACTTTCTTTCCCCATCTATCCAAAGCTCTGGCCTCTTTATCTGGAGGAACCGGATTTTTACAACAGAGGCCTTGACACCCTTAGGTCCCTGACTAACAGTTTCTGGGTCCGCCCTAGGACTCTTATAAAGATATTTATGAGCCTCAGGCACCCTGTAATACCTATCCGGTTTAACAGGAGCAGGAGGCAAAGAATCAGGATTAAGTGAAGCCTCTGCAAACACATCTTCCACAACATCCAGAACAGGGGTATAGCCAAGGGCCTATGCTGGGGTAAAAGCAAAATTCCTAAGCCTTTTCCTGGAATCAGAGAAGTCCTGACCTTCCCACTTAAAATGTTCCCTCATGGAATGAAGAGTCTCTGAAAAAGAAAAATCCTCTGGAGGAGAAGCAGAAGGAGTCGAATCATCTGCCTCAGAATCAGAATAAGGAGAGTACTCCTGCAAGTCTTCCGCCGAAGACTCTGAAACATCCGAAGCCTGCTCAAAACTCCCCAACTCTGGCTCCACCCTAGGCCTTTTATCAGGAGGGGGCAAAGAACCTCTAATCAAAGTAATCAAATCTTCTGCCATTTTAAGCATGTGCTTCTTGGGCACAGACCCTGCTGAACTAGGAGTGACACCAACAGAAGCTAAACCTGGCCTGCCTCTGGGAGAAGCCTTGGAAACAGAAGGAGAGGGCCTAACCACCCTAGGAAGTGAGGGGAGTACAGTAACCTGAGAAGCCCCTTCAGCCTGACCTGCCTCCTGAGAGGCCACATCCTGCAATATCAAAGTCTCCCCCTGGGACTCCAGAGAAGCCTCCGTCGGAACCACCGGTTCCACTGACGCCTCTAAAGAACTGGCGTCCGGAACGGACGACTCATCTTGCCTGGGTTTAACTGCTTTGTCTTTGCGCTTCTTCGAAGAAGCGGGCGCCGGAGAATCCGACGGCATATTATAATTGCACCGCTTACCCAAGACCAGCCTAGCACAATCTAACCTTCGCTTAATAGTGCGCTTATTGAACCTGGCACAAAAGCGACACCCAACAACGTCGTGCTCAGGCCCCAAACAAGGAATACACAAAGAATGATAATCCCTATGTGGTATCTGTTTCCCACAAGAAATACAGTTATTCACTTTTTCTGACATCCGGTAAACCACTGAGGCAAGAAAAAACTAAAATATTCCCCAACGGGGTACTTAGCCAACTTTGATTCGGTCTGAAACTCCGAACTCGAAAAATTTCAGAACGCCGAACGGCACTTGCAACGCTGCTTCTGCATCGGACCATGCGGCAAAAAAGACTGAGGATATGACGTCGGTCATGCGCATTTGTACCCTGACGTCCTGATGTCAGTCTTAAGCGCCTTGACCGACGTCAGCCTAATACTTTGATATTGGGCCGACCGAGGACAGCGGACTACCCATATGTAAGGACTGCAGCAATGTGAGATGAAGAACATCAGTGTGTGCCCTCCTACGCAGACAAGCAAGCAACATGCACCTCCAAGCACACACCAGAAAACACATAATACACCAAAGCAGTGTGCCTCACAACAGGCCCTAAGATAAAACAACATACCCAACACACTAGTAATAGGTGACTCCATAGTCAGGCACACAGGTGCTCCACTCACTCGGCTGGACAAGGGGAAGGTTACTGTCAGTTGTCTGTCAGGTGCTATGATCTGCCACATAAAACAAGCACTTACATCACTCCAGAACAGGTACATATATGACATGTCCTTTGTACATGTCAGTGTGAATGACCTGAGACGTACTTCCTGGGACAACATGACAAGATATATATTGTAGCTCTATGATCATGTAGCCCAGGCTGGTATGACCCTGACATTAAGTAGCATCTTACCTTCACCTACATGATATTGCAATACAACAGAAAGATGATAAACTTCAACAATTGGCTGAGCTTCTGGTGTCATTCAAAGGGGATCCAGTCTCTGTCTGCCTGTGATGACATGATAGACAAGCCTCGTTGCTTCGCTAGAGATGGTTTGCACCTGTCACCCCTATGCTTCTGAATACTGGCCAAGGCTCTTGCTGTCCCCATATTACCTTTTTTAGGCAAGGCTCAAAGGTTCATAGGTAGGTACTAGGCTATCTGTCCTGGGGCCTATACAAGCCCAGCCAAAAAGGTACCCTGGCTTTTGCCACCCAAGAAATTTATTTTCCTGTGCCACTGTCGAGCAGAGACACAGAAGTGATCCCGGCCGGGGTGAATTTCCTATTTCCCACCCAATCATCAAGATTTTTCTTGAAGAGTGCTAATGAGGAACTTTGTTTGATATAGATAGATAGTTTATCCTGGAGTATGGGAAGTCTCTGGGACAGGAATCTATCCCTCCGGCATGTTCTGTTTATTGTGGTGGGAAGGTTTAGGTCCCTAGAGCATGTAGCTCGGAGGGATTGGGATTTCTATAAGTGGAGCATGTCCAACAGCTCTGGGTTTGGACATAGCTTTGTATGTTAGGCAGAGATCACCTCTGAGTAGGCGATATGTGACAGAGTAAATCTGGAGTTTTTTGAGACCGTCTGTGTAGGGCATGTGTTTGAGGCCGGTAATCCTCTTTGTGAGGTATTTCTGTGGCCTTTCCAGTTGATGTAGATGTCTTGTGAGGTACATACCAAAAGGGGCATTGTACTCTATAATGGATCTAATGAATGATGAGTAGAGGGGAACAATTACCTCTTTTTCTGCATGAGAAACCTTTTGTGATTAGGTGTGCCATGTAGAACAATTTCCTGACCACTGTGGCAATGTGATTATCAAAGGAGAGACTACTGTCCACCTGTGTCCCAACGTCTCTTATCACACTTTCAGTGTTAAGCATACTACCACCTATGTGGTAATTCATGGGTTTAGAGTTTTTACCAAAGGGGATGAAAATGCACTTTTTGGCATTGAGCTTGAGGCCACGACTTTGACACCAGGCATCTGCCTCAGTGAGGCCCTTTTGTAGGATGTCCACATCGTTAGTAGTTTCGATTATGGCTCCTAGTTTTCAGCCATCTGCGAACTTCATTAGCCAAAGACCTTCTGTGTTAGCCTGTACTTCAGAGAAGTAGATACCAAACAGGACAGGACCCAGGACTGAACCCTGTGGTACCTCCACTTGTCTGAAGTCAGATTTGGAGTCTGCTACTTTCCACAGGTATATTTGTAGGATTGTACAAATAAAAAGGGTGGTGGCATTGCTCTTATCTACTCACATTTACTCACCTTAATCCCATACCCTAACCCTATTCCCCAATTTGCTAATGCTGAACTAGTAGTAAGCTTACTAAAAGTTAATAACCAAAAAAATCTATGTATCATTGCCCTATACATCCCACCAGCAAACATCACAACCCTTGAAGAAATCCTCTCATGGGCCTCAACCAATATAAACAATGAAACCTACATTCTAGGTGATGTAAATATCAACTGGGAAAACATTAACAGCTCCACACCCACTCAATCTATTAACCTCTTCAATTTTACCCAAATAATCCACTCTGTAACCAGACCCAGTAAAACTAAATCCTCTGGTTCTACCCTTGATTGGATCCTAGTCTCCCATCCCAATAAAATGATAGACTCCGGTACCATTCCTGACTCCATCAGTGACCACTTCCCCACCTTCGCCCTACGTTCAACCTCCTCCTCCCCGCACCAACACCAGTGCTTACACACACTAAACCTCAGTAACTTCAACCCCACTGTATTCATAAACTCCCTTAAACAAATGAACTGGAATATTCTAAAATCCCTTCCTCTGGACTCCACTGTCAACTATTTTAACTCCACCTTTCTAAATACCCTTAATGGTCTAGCTCCAATAAGAACTAAAAGAATAAAAATCAATACTGCCCCATGGCTATCCACAAATACCAAACAGCTTATGCACCAAAGGGACAAATCCTGGAAACTATACCAGAAGAACAAACTCCCTGAAACCCTTCTACAACATACACAGCTACGTAACCGTGCAAAAAAAAAACAAATTAAGAGAGAAAAAATCTTACTACACCAGACTCCAGTCCAATCACACAACCAATCCAAAGAAATTCTGGAACTCAATATCTGCTCTTCTCAGCCCTGGCACCAGAAAACACCCCATGCCCAGAACCCAGCAAATCTGATCAAGAACTAGCTTCATTATTCAACTCTTTCTTTATTAACTCTATATCTGAACTCTCAAACTTTTCCAAGTCATAATCTCCCCTCTCAGTCTACTACCCCCACTACTTACCCTTCCCATCCCTCCTACTGTTCCCATCTCTCCCCTTAATCTTCAACCGTAAACCCATATCAACCAACTACATAAAAAGACTTAATCTTCAAAATAAAACTTTGCTCTAACGCCCCTGACAACTTACCCTCTCAATTTCTTAAGCTAGCCGCTGATGGCATTGCTTATCCCATTAGCATTCTAATCAACAGATCCATTCAGGAAACCTACGTCCCCAAACTCTGGCGTAAAGCTTACATCCTTCCTCTCCACAAAGGAGGCAAAAACACCAACATATCTAATTTCCATCCCATAGCTATCCTCTTCCCCAATCTCAAATAATCCTGGAAAAATGAATCCACCTTCAACTCATGCCCTACCTAACCCAACACCAGCTCCTTACCCCAACCCAACATGGCTTTCGGCCATGACATAGTACCACAACAGTCCTCCTTTCTTTCCTTGACACTGTCAATCATGCCAGAGACACTGGAAAAGTTGTATCCACTATGTTTCTTGACCTTTCCAAAGCTTTCAACACTGTTTCCCACACCCACCTTCTGAGCCATCTTTCTAATCTCAACCACTCTCAAAATACCCTGTGAAATGGAACAAAGGTACTTCTTTTCTCCACACCCCTACAGCTGTATCCCAAGGATCCATACTGGGTTCTCTACTGTTCAACATCTTCACCAACACCTTTCACTCTGCCATCCCTACTGCTTCAGTAATTCAGTATGCACACGACTCAACTTTAGTTTGCTCTGCTATTAATCTCCCTGATCTTCTATCAATAACTCAGGCTGCCTTCTCAACCACTGGATGATCCAAAACCATCTTTCTCTGAATGCCAACAAATCCAAATTATTAATATTTCCACCATCAAAATTCTTCCCTTCAGACAAAACCTCTTTCCAAGTACTAACACAAAACACTCCTATAGAAACTGTTAACCATGCTAAATTACTAGGAGTTATAATAGATGAACAACTGAAATTTGACCTCCATGTCCTTCAAAATATAAAGAAAACCCATCAAAAGCTTAGCATGCTATACAGAAACAACCACTTCCTTTTACCCCATTCTAGACACACTCTTGCCTCAAATTACCTCCTTCCCTCCCTTATGTATGGTGCTCCCCTGCTAACAAACCTGCATCCTCTCTCACTTCCAAGTTAGAAACCTGCTATAACAAAATATCAAAATTTGCCATTGACCAAGTACTCCTCCCATCATTGTCTAGCCCTCCACTCACTACAGTGGCTAGAACTTCCTTACTACCTAGAGTACCTTCAATTAATCACAGCCCACAGACTCTTCAACCCTACTAAATGCCCCGCTCTTTCCAACATACTTCCCCTCTATCTACCCAACAGACATCTCAGATCTGAAAATCAAAACCTAATCACTGTTCACAAACCTAACCGCTCACCTGGACAGCTACTCCTCTCTTTTTCCTTCGCCAAAAAATGGAACTCACTTACCCCATACCCTAAGGACTATGCAGAATCTAGAAAATTTTAAGAGTCTCCTCTAAATGGAAATATACCTGCATCCTTCCAACCTAACCCACCTCCCTTATGCTGCTTCTTTATTGCTATCTTAATATTCTCTACTACTAAGCCTTCTTTATAACTACACTAACGGATTTTCACCTAGGACTTTTAACTATCACTTTTACTGACACTACTCTAAATGTAACCATTTATTGACTTCAATGTCTTTGTATGTTCTATATGCTACTAATATGCCACTGTGATATTATTAGCTATTACACTAGGTTATTTTGATAATCTCTGCTCATCACTATTATGTATACATTCTATTGTATTTGCATTGTGGAGCTTTTCTCCTCAGGCCTCCACTGAAAACGGGCTATCTTAGCCCAGTGGACTTCCCCGGTCATCAAACTGGAAATAAATATAGGAATGCATGCACACACAGAAACATGTATGTGGTTATTATGGTTATCAATGTCAAGCACACACATGTATGTGGTTACTACGGTCATCAATGTCAAGCACACACACATGTATGTGGTTACTATGGTTATCAATGTCAAGCACACACACACACGTATGTGGTTACTATGGTTATCCATGTCAAGCACACACACACAAACATATATGTGATTATGGTTATCTGTCAAGCCCGCACACACACACATGTATGTGATTATTATGGTTATCAATGTTAAACCAGCACACACAAACATGTATGTGGTTATTATGGTTATCAATGTCAAGTGTTCAAAGCTTTAGTGTTTTCAAATATCAAAAGAATAAATGTATTAAGTGCACATATGATTCAGAAGTAATTTTTTTAAACAAAGATGTTATCACGTATCATCGATGAAGTTCATGTAGCTGTGAGGTGCACCCAATATTTATATGGGCTAGTGCAAATATAAAACACAAACTGCGTAATTACCTTGCAAACAGTACCAGGGTACGGCACTTTCACGAGTCAAAAAATGATGGGCTGTGCCGGTTATGTGGGTGCTTTTAATGCCAGTGCTGACAATGGAAACAGCAGAGCCATACCACAAATACAAGAATGAAGAAGACACAAAGAAGGCTTCTGTTTTAGTTAATGCGCTGGGGCCTAGATACAGCTTACTACACATTAGGCACTTCCAGTGAAAAAGTACCAAAGTACTTTCAAAACACTATTCAAAAACCTTAGCACATCTTTAGTCCAAAGCTGTTTATCACAGGTGAATGTTACCTGTTTCATAAATGGGGGGAAGGAAGAAAAAAAAAATATGAAATCAGTTCTGAGTACGTGTCAGAACTTTGCCAGTTCCAGGCTGGAATAAATGGAACACTGATGAACAGGTTTGTTGTGTAGCAGATATGATGACATGATACATAAACAATAACCGCAATCATCAAAATCAACACTAAAGAAAGCATTACAGACAGCAATGACTACGTAAACCACTGCAGAGGATGCCATGAAAATGCAACAATTACGGATGAGGTGTACTGCTAACCAAGCATGTCACAGCTAACCAGGCCAAGTTAAAGAACATTGTGTTTTCACTATGTTAAGCACTATCAGAATGACTGCCACTGTTTTTTAAAGCCCAAAGGCATTTTTATACCAATACTAACAAAACAATTGAAAAATGTGGATATCGGTGATAAAATAATATAACTACAGTTCAGGAGGAAATGGAACATACATAAATTTACTTTCTATTCATGTAAATTAGTACAGCATAATAACAGCAATGGGTATCGAAGGAGAAAAAAAATCAGTCATCCAACACAAAGTTAAACTCGCTAACCTTATGAAACAAATCATAAAAGTAAAACACAAAAAAAGCTCACATGGTTCTAATTTTAACAGTATTTGTGCTGAAAATGCAACTCCTAGCAGATTAACTATGTAGATGTGACCAATGTGGTGATCTCACACAAGGAATTGTATCACCATGTAGGCAAAATGAAAGCTGTGGGTGATTCACCTAATGCACAGAGTGCATCCAAAGTACAGCCTGCACCAGGAAAAAAAATAGCACTATTACATTTCTGCATGTGTCCCAGTAGAATTATAATCCTATAACCATGCAAGACAATTAGCAATTTGATGGAACAAAAGCCTTTTTGATGACTGCAACAAAGTAAACCTAAAAATGTGTTACTGAGTTATGAGTACTGTATGATGATCATCACAAATCTGCAAGTTTAATACCTCTAATACAGATTCAGGCCAGGAAAACCAGAGACCCTAGTGAAAAAATCCCATGTGGACATGAGAATATGCACACACTGTACAAAAGTCATCTGCAGTCAAGACTGAAAGTAAAGAACCAAGCAATGTGGGGTAGCTGCACTTCTCTGCCACCCTACCATGACCACATCATTAAACGTATACGACTGAATGACCAAGACTGTGACAGAGTCACAGGCAATAGGACATAAAGGAGTTCCACAGACAGAAGATCATGACAAAGACAAGAACTTGCCAAATGTACGATGAGCATATTCCAAATCTTTCTTCCACTGACAGACTTTCTGCACGACTACCACAAGGCTAAAAAACTATCAATTCAATTACCAAGTTCTATGCAAGTCGTTTTTAGACAGACTAGGACACCGACTCAATTCAGAGACACTGCTCGAAGTACCTAATACTAGTAAAAGCTTAGCTGAGCTAAGAAATCTTGCTACACAAGAGCTCCTTTTACCTGATTTCAATGTGGGCAACGGGAAAAATTACACTGAACTCAAAAGTATACACTAATGTTACCTTACAACTGCCTTGCAATGATGTCAAAGTATTAACAGCTACAGAAACAGTATTTATAATCTGTACAATGGTAAAGTTTCAGCATGATGTTTAAAATTATCAATGAGCAATAGCACAATACTCAATTCATACTATACATCTTTAAAAGAAAATTCAGATGTTACCATTGATTACACAACCATCATGCTGTTGACTCTATATGAAACACTTGCAGTGGTTTCAAAAAATGCCTAACATTTGCAATTTATGCTTCATACCCAAGGGCATTCTGTCATGCAACTCAAACAGCATCCCCTTTCTATTCACCACCTAAACGCTTTAGGGATAATGAATAAACTCAAAAGCTTACAATTCGCAAAATGCTTACAGTTTTTCAACTGCTTTATTTTGCCATTTAGCTCTGCTCATTCCTGTGTTCTCTTAGTCTCTAGGTTTATCTCTGTAAATCACTATTTTTTACTCACTTCCATTTGAATTCCTTTTTCAAGGAAGTTCAAATTTTAAACATTTAAGAAGCAACTTCACAAAACTGTATTGAGACCCAAGTAAACTGATAAAACCTCGCATAAGCCTACTATTTTACTAGAAACGTACGAGGACTGTAACAGTCTACTTTTTAAAAAGATATAGAGAAACTGCGTATGGAGTTTCTAAAGTTCTGCAACCATGTAAACTTAACACTGAATCTCTTATTTGAAGTGTTTAACTCCAGCTCGTTTGCTTATACTGTTTATTGCCACTGAGCCTGAGTCACATCTGAAAACGATTTCTGTACCAGATCATCCACCCAATTACCAAATAAAATAAATAAACCATGTGCAACTTAAGAAACTCTTACTTTATAATGTGGTGGTGGTGGTGCTGCTAATATGAATACCCCCCCCACCCACACACACACACACACACACACACACACACACACACACACACACACACGAAAACCTTAAGGTGGAAGAAGGCATGGTGCACATACGCATAAATAGCACACATGCACACAGTCAAGGCTTGGCCATATTCATACAGTAGAAAACACCTTACAACTTCTATCATGGGCTACTAAATCTTTATTGAACAGGCATTATGTACACCCAATCCAAAGATCAGACAAAGCTGAGCTGAGAAGAGCTACCCATAAATTGTTGCTTGGCTTCTCTCTTCCCTGGCAGCTCTTTTATATTAACTCATGTCAAGAATACAGACACCCAACACCTGGGTGCAAACACAGACCATCTAAATTCAAATCCTTTACTGAACCAAAACAACATACTGGATAAGTTCTAAAAATGGAAAATTATATTGTGTTCCTTTTTAAATTTTCAAGTGAAAAAAAAACCCAGAAAAAACTACGAGAACATAACTCATTCAACTTGCAAGGCAAGCATTCATGCATCATTAATTTTCTTTTTAATCTCAACATCATTTTTATGTGAAAATGGATTCTGAAAATGTACATATTTACCCTGTTCAGCACGCTACTGACAATAAGGCAAATGTAAAATACCACTTACAACTCTTATAGTAGAGAAGTATGTGAAATTACTTACTATCCTTGATCGACTATTTCCATTTCTGTGTTTCTGCACAGAGAATGACGTTTGAGTCAAAGCAGCACTTCTAACAAAACATATTCCAGAGAAAAAGCAGGCCTGTGTGGTGCTTTTTGAAGTTGGAAAAGGATTCCTTCATCTGAATTTGGCAGTTGGTCAATGTCTGTGGTGCCAAAACTAATGCAATCCTTACATATTTTTTTATTACTCTGCGCACACACACATGTGTGTGTGTGTGTGTGTGTGTGTGTGAGGAAGCATGTGCGAGTTTGTGTGTGGAGTGAGATCACAATAACACACCTTTATGACTGATAACTTTCAAGAACCACAACATGAGAGGCAAAAACACCTACACAGATGATGCAAACACTAATAACGATGTCCAACTGAGAAAAAAATGGATGCATGCCGCGCACACTGTACTTTTTGGCTAAGAGATAGTGAAGCAGTCAGGGACATCTTGTACATCTCCACCTTAATTTTCAATGAGTATGCTTAAAAATTACAGAGTTGCATAGTTTTGGTAGATGCCTCAGACACAACAGTACTCCAAATAATTCATGATTACACGCAAAAGCATTTGACACTATCATGTTAAGTCTGAAATATGGTGAGAAATTCTACTTCTGATTACAATAATATTCCCAATTGGCCAGCTGACTCCAATCTGTGGAAAATGTCAATACATCTACACACACAGCATTTCCTACATTAAGGGGGGGGGGGTTCAATTGCCACAAAGATTTCAGGTGAAATGCTTCCTTACTACTTAAAATATGTTACAAGGAAAAAATGTTGCAAAATTAAGTATAATACCACATCATTATGCATCCACTTACTACAACACAAGGCAACCTAAAATACAGAAAGAGATTAGAAGTAGAGAGATTCAGCTGTACTTTGTCAAGCGCCCAGTGTCTGTTTTCTATCCAGAACCACTAAATAAATACTCTTTAATAAAGCTTGTGTTTACAGAACTGCAGATTTGTGAGAATCAAAGGAAACATGTAAAAATGCCAACTGGAGGGAGGAATTCCTGTTCTTATCACAGATCTACATGAATGATTTCTGTGTACAATAATTTTAAGTTTAAGAATTGCAGCCAAAGATAACATTTAAGGTGTTTAATGAGGAAAACCCACTTAAGGTGCATACTTTCTTTAGAAGGACATCCTGGCAAGGAGCAACCAAGGCACAAATGCTGTAATGTAGACTAAGCAGATAAGTTATTTTTCCAGTGAATCTTCTGCAGTAAATATTGTGCAAACAATTTGCATAGAAGCGACCAAAACATCTGTAAAAAGAAACTGCAAATTAATAAAAGCTTTGGCTTTAACACTATTTAAAGGATTGACACGACAGAGAAGAGAGATTTAGGCCTGATGTGAAAAAAAGAGAAAAAAAAACACATTATGTAAGCATACTAGTAGATTAAGAATGCTACTCTGTCGGGGAGAACAGCAGAACAACACTGTTTTATCAACAGGAAGCAATGTAACAGACTAACGTTTGACACTGGAACCTGGTGTCCTGTCCACACCATATTTATACATCATTTTACTTACTTTCAGAAGCCCAATTCAACCTTCTTGTACAGGGAAAGACACCAGCCAGTAAAAGCCACAGAAGTAATGCTGTTAAATTAATTAAAGCTCAAGAAAATGAAGCTAGAAAGGCAGGGACTTGAAAATTTACTGCTAGCCTAAGTAATCCTATGCATTTTTCTTCCTTATATAGAACTTTCATGAAGAGATACCAATGCAAAGGATATTAAAAAATTAAACAAGTTTCTCCATTTCTCTGTACGTGTACGCTTATGTACGCATATATCAATATATTTACAAATGCGTGCACAGATTGCGTATGGATACATTATATATATATATATATATATATATATATATATATATATATATATATACATACATACATACACACACATACATACACAGCCTGATGAAATATAGGTCACAAGCACGTTCCAAAACCAAATCACTTTAGAGTGAATCTAAAGTGACCAAAAATATGAAAAACTAAAAATTTTTTTTTTATTTTGCAGGAGGGAAAACCTCTGCTAATTATACATGTGTGTAGTATGTGTGTGTGTGTGTGTGTACGCACATGTATTATATTTATTATATATTTACGTGTATGTGTGTGCGTGCACACGCACATGTATTATATTTATTATATATTTACTTATTGACATTTGCTGACGGGGAAAGTCCACCGGGTCTGAAAACCCATTTTCAGTGGAGGCCCAGGGACAAAAGATCCACAAAAAACTAATACAAGTACAAATTTACAAAAAATGGCATAGAAGTAGTATATTACATGTGAAAATGCTTAGAAATATTACAGTAGAGATTGAAGAATGCATTACTACAATCAGTTAAAAAGCAGTATACAAGGCAGATATTCAGATGCTATGCAATACAGTAAGAGATTTAAGATGTGTTCTATGCATTAGGATATGTTGTGTGTGTGTGTATATACATATATATATATATATATATATACACACACACATACATATACACATATACATACATATATATATATATATATATATATATATATATACATACATACATATATACACACAAACATTATATATATATATATATATATATATATATATATATATATATATATATATATATATATATATATATAGGTTCATAGGTTCATACTAGGCTATCTGCCCGAGGGCATTTACAAGCCTAGCCCATCGTTTTGTGGCTTACGCCACCCCTTTAGTATGGGGAACTATACCCATTATTTTGCTGTGCCTCTGTCGAGCAGTGACACTGAGGTAATCCCTGGGGTATATATGCGATCTCCCATCCATTGGTCAAGATTTCTCTTGAACAAGGCCAGCGAGGTGCTCTGCCTCACATGTACCGGGATTTTGTTCCACAGCATAGGGAGTCTTTGGGTGATGAATCTATCCCTCCAGCACGTCCTATTAATAGCCGTGTCAAGGTTTAAGTCTCCGCCCTTGTGGCTCTGATGGATCTAGATTTTTGAGGTGAAGCATATTCATCAAATCTGGGTTTGACATGGCCTTGTATGTTAGGCAAAGGTCACCTCTGAGCAGCGGTGGCGACTGAATAGAGCTGGAGTTCTTTCAGTCGGGCAGCATAGGACAGATTTTTGAGACCCTTTATCCTTTTGGTGAGGAACTTTGTGGCCTCTCCAGCTGCTGCAAGTGTCGGGTCAGATACATTCCGAATGGGGCATTGTACTCAATCATTGGTCTGATGAGTGATGAGTAAAGGGAGACTATGACCTCCCTTGATCTAGATGAGAATCCCTTCATGATAAGGTGGGCAATGTAGAAGGTCTTCCTAACTACTTTAGCTACATGGGTGTCGAATGACAGACTACTATCAACCTGGGTCCCCAGGTCCCTGATAACTTCTTCTGTGCTCAGTGGATTGCCACCTATTTGGTAGCTAGGGGTAACCTTGTTTTTCCCGAAGGGTATGACTATGCATTTTTGGCATTTAACTTTAGGCCGTGGCTCTGGCACCAGTTATCCATTTCTGTGAGACCCTTCTGAAGGATATCTGTGTCAGATGTGTTTTCTACTATGGCCCAGTTTGCAGTCATCTGCAAACTTTGTCAGCCATAACCCTCCTGTGTTTGCTTGTACTTGGAAAAGTAGATGCCAAACAAGAGTGGGCCCAGGACTGAGCCCTGTGGGACACCACTTGTGACAGGCTTTGAGTCTGACATGGCGCCAGCAGCTCTGACCCTGTGGGTTCTGTCACTCAGCCAGTTTGCAACCCATCTTGTGATGTATGGGTTGACATTTAAGCTGATGAGTTTTTCAATGATACCCGAATGGGGTATTGTATCGAAGGCCTTAGCCAGATCGAGGTAGGCTGTATGGACTGCCTTTCCCTCATCAATGGCTTTGGTGACTGTTTGAAAAGTCAACCAAGTTTAAAAGGCATGATCTGCCTTTGACAAAGCCAAACTGGGTTGGATCCAAAGTCTGCAAATTCCCTATGTCTTTATTTATGAGGTCCATTATGATCCTCTCCATGGCTTTGCAGATAAGGCTTGTCAAGCTAATGGGCGGTAATTTCCAGGGTCGGTGGAGGCACCGCCTTTGTGAAGTGGTACCACAGTTGCAGTGCGCCACTCCTGGAGTGCGTATCCAGAGGTAAGACTTTGATTAAACAGCTGTCCTAGCTGTGGGTTTAATTCCTCATTGAGTTCATGGAGCACACAGCCGGGGACACCATCAGGTCCCATGGATGCTGTGTTTTTGCTTTGGAGAGAGCAGTTCTCACTTGGGTGCTGGAGATGTTTGGGGGCTGCAATCGTTTGGTATAGATATCTCTCCTTTTGGGGGGGGGGAGTTTGCACTGAACCTGTCAGCCAGTATGTTGGCAATGTCTGTAGGATCAGTAATCTTCACATCATTTTGAACTAGCTCTGAGCATATCTGGGAGTTTCCTCCCAGGTTTCTAACATAGCTAAAGAAGGCCTTATGATTGTCTTTTGAGTCTTTAGCTATTTTTCTCTCGAAATTTGCTTTGGATGATTTTATGAGAGCTCTTAGTTTTTACTTATAGTGATCAAGGGTGTCTTACCTTTTAAGGATTTTGCTCTATCTTGTAGTAGCTTCCTCCTTTTGTTGTAGAGTTTGTTTATGGCTGGGGTCCACCAGACTGGATGCTTGCCTTTGGTACAAAGAGTCTTTGTTTTGCTTGGGATTGCCTTATCCATGCAGTCCTGCAGGTGCTGGTAGAAGGCATTTGTAAGTGATTCAGCGGCTTGAGTACTGTTTTCCGCGGCTCGGGGGCCTTAAAGGAGACCACACTAGTCTTTAGAAGTGTGAAGTCGGCTTTTGCGAAGTTCTCTACTGTGGTATTTTTATTTCAGGTGGGGGTGGGATGAGGACCTCCAGCGAGATTAGTTTGTGGTCTGATCTCACCAGTGAGGGGTACACCTCCGGTGTTGAACATTGTGCTCCCATGTTCGTGATGATGAGATCAAGTATGTTATCTCCTCTTGTGGGGATGGTGACTAGTTGTTCCATGGCATTTGAGTTTATGAATTCCAGGAACTTTTGGGCTAGGGTGTTTGGGCTTGAGTAGTGTTCCCAGTCTATATTAGGGTAATTGAAGTCACCTAGTATGATGGTGTTTGGTGATACATTTATCCCTCTAGTGTTTTCAGGAAGGCCATGTGAGGTTCCTGAGTTTGTGAGGGTGGCCTGTAACATGCTACAATTTGCAGAGCAGTCTTGCCTATGGTTAATTGCACCTGGATGGTCTCCGATGCATCGTGCGTTGCCACCAGTCTTGAGGTGTGGGTGTCCTTGATGAATATGGATACCCCCCCCTCCTTTCTTGGTATTGTCCGGATTTTGGGGCGGAGCATGATATGAGGTAAAACCTGATAGCGCTGGGGTGCTCTCAGGAGCCTTGAACCAGGTTTCTGTCACAGCACAGACATCGATGTTCTCCATACTGAGAAGGGCCTCGAGTATGTGCATTTTGAGATTTAGACTTCTGGCATTGAGCAGCATTACCCTTAGTTTTTTCCTTTTTGTGTTCTAGGGTGGTAGGTTTAGAATTTGAGCCTTGCCTAAAAAGGCACTATGGGGTGGCAAGAGCCTTTGCCAATATCCGAATCCCAGGGGTGACAGGTGCAAGCCGTCCCTTGAAGCAGCGTGGCTTGTCCAGCATGTCATCCCAGGCAGACAGACACTGGATCCCCTTTGAATGACACCAGTGTTTAAGCCAATTGTTAAAGCTGATCATCTTATCTCTGTATTGTGGCATCATTCTTGGTGAAGGTAGGATACTGCTCAAGGTCAGGGTCATACCTGTCTGGGCTACATAATCAGAGAGCTCCTCAATGTCTCTTTTCATGTAGTCCAAGGAGGTACGTCTCAGGTCGTTTACACCAGCGTGGACAATGACTGAGTCATATTTGTACCTGCTGTTGAGAGACCTGAGAGTGTATATATATATATACACACACACACACACGTGCATGTGTGTGCCTATCCACAGAAATGTATACAAAAATATTTTTAATACAAGGTCCTATTGGTTGAAAGAAATTATGCATCAGGCAATTATTAATGCATAATGCCTGATGAGTTAAAAGCTGTGCCACAGTACAAACTACTGTACTAAAATTACACCATGAAGACAAACTTGTAACTGCTTCCATTATGAAAAAAACTCTACACGATAAAAAACAGAAAATGCTGCACCTCACTGACCATAAATATCTATGTATCTTACAAGTGATACAGTCGTCTTAAAGCAGCACAAAAAGGCATGTCCAGGTGGTCATACTTCCATCAGTCCACTTTTATAACCTAAATAGTTTTCACTTTGATGTCGCACCAATTCTCAGTGCTCGCAATATACTGCTACTCATTTCATGTCTCTGCACACCAACTTCATTCCATAATCACCCAGCTTCTTTGTTGTTGTTTTCTTTCGGCTTTTCCCAGTTAGGGGTCGCCACAGCGGAATTCCAGTCCGCTAATGATTGGTAGTTGATTTTTACGTGCCGAGTTACCAGCCCTGACGCACAACCTTCAAAGAAGGTACGCCCATTCACGCATGTCTCCACGCAGAAGACGCTCTAGCTGAGAATCGAACCGGACAGCGTTTTACTATGAGGTGACACCGCTAACGCAGCACCACCACCACGTGAACTAAAAAAAAGATCAAAGCAAAATGGTTCACTCTACATTATCTGATTAAGACTCTACACAACAGGATGCAACTTCTTTGCTCAAGAATTTGTGACAAAGCCAACAACAATGGGGGACAAAGGGCCATTGTCAGGAACAGATCTTAAATATAGCTTCTATATATACTTAGAAAGTTGCTACAATAATAGGCTTTGCATAGGCATATATTTTCTGAAGGACATCAAGTATGAAACTCAAAGGCCTATCATTTAATGACTGCAACCTTCAATGACCTGTTAGAAGAGAGGGCATTTTATGGGAAACATTTCAAAAATGAGGAAAAATCTGGACATTAAAAATTAGACAGTTGAGAAGTAGCCTTAAAAATGCCATAAATGAAATTACAAATATGATTTTTGAAAGCACTCAGAATGTAAAAACTGCATGCCAAACACAAGTATCGCAAGAGTGATCTTACTTACTACTACTAAAGACAAAAATTTGGTAGTGTGAAATGAACTTCCCGACATCTTGCAGTAGTACCACATGCAATGTCAGACTTAACAATAGTAATAATAACATAGTAAACATCAAATAGTGGATCCATTCTCCAAAAGAGAAAACCCCGATCCAGCTAGACAGCGGTTTCTACAGAGATGGTGGGCCTGAGCCAACTAACACGAGAGGCACAGCAATAAAAAGTCTTATGCCTTGGGCATTTGGTGACTCAGTCTCTCAGTTTTGCTCTATGATGCTCTTTTTTTGATTGACAGAAGATAAAATGAAGACTAGAAAAGGCACTAAGGTTGGAAAAAAAATTGTCAGAAGCTGTGTGTGCCTAAGAATATTTAAGTAATGCTTCATTTTGAGATATAAAAATACATTTTGGTTAAGGATGACTGCCTATTTGTTGTCTTTTCCTACTTTGTCAATGGAAGCTTTTTCTCTTTTGTTTTTATTGTCTGCTATGGAGGTGTGTAAGTTGGTTCCTTCTCTGCCGTAGGACGGGAACTGAACATGGCATTCATACCTGTGAGGAGGTGATCAGTTTGTGATTTTGATCAATGCATCTTCAGCTACTAAAAACAACCAACCACAACTTTACACTAACAGTTTCAGACAGAATTTTTAACATACCCCAACCTCATGAACTACGCAACTAGCACTGCATAATACTGCCCCCACACAGCACTGCATAATACCGTCCCCACAACGCTGTTTGGTTGCATTCAGTTTGCAAAATTCCACTTTTAGGCAGAATTGCATAATGACAAATACATAGCTCATGAAGTGAGGACTAATATATGGCATGATGAAAATGTTACATTACGAAATAGTGAAGGTGTGGACATTTGGTCAACTTAAAAGTATGTTACAGGCATGCTGACAGATCACCAATATTTTCACTATTAAATTTAACAGACAGAACTTCCCTACTAATTAATATTCTCATACAATTTTCAACAAAACTATCCGTGCCCAATTTACTAACTGTAATCAAGGTTGTGAAAACAAATCTTGCAACAAAACTGCATAAAGACAGCTGCATCAGTTCATAACTTGGAGCCTGATGGTATGCTGAAAACTGGGTGTGAAACAGGTAGAAATGGCAACACTGTTTAATGTAGGATAGGTTCCTTAAACAAAAATAAACGAAGAAATAATAGTCTATTTTTTCTCAAACACCAACTGAATTTCCTAGCCCTGTGACATTGAGGAATAAAGCTCTGACTATAGGTCCAGATGACCGGTGTTCAATTAAGATCATAGAACCTGGACAGACTGTGTGTGTGTGTGTGGGGGGGTTACTGAGCAGCTAATGTAAGCTTGTTCATCCTGATGGAGGAAGATGTCAACAACCCACTGCTTTGGTGACATCTACTGAGAAACAGGTATATGTAGCAGCATGTGTAGTAACACACACACACACACTGCAAAAAGTAAATCACTTTTCCAGCAGTAGCTTTGCAGTAGTGTGCATGCACCTACCATAAGGCAGCAATGACATAGGTAATGGTAAGGCTTGGTCCACCGAAATGGCATACTGGTCCACTCACTACCTCTTGACTTTCACTACCAACAGATGACTGGCACCTGGAACACAACAACTGGGCTCTTGCACCACGGAAGGGATGAGGCTGACCTCTACTTCATCTATGGTGGCTCTTCAGCTGCAGCCCAGCATAAAACAAAAGGGATGTAGCACTCTTGGCCTGAGTTAAGACCTGGTGCACCTACTGAACAAAGGGAAAGACTCCAAAGGCCCTGTGCCTGATCCTCAAGAAGGTGGGTAACAGGTAGTTCAACTGGGTCAGTTGAATGGACTAAAATCGCAGAAGACAAAATACATACTACGACACCCTAATAAAAATAAACACTAATCATATCAATCTACTAAAGCAAAATGTAAATACCATTTCTAAGTGGAACGGTGTCTTTAAAGCTCTGCAATCTAAGGAAATAATGATCCATCAGGGGTGAGATGGCCATACACTTGTTTTTATAGCTTCTTGAACATTCATTATTCACTGTAACGCTCATTATGTTACATTAAATTATATGTACTACCCACTACCCAATTATATACAATGTATTTTATTTATATATATATATATATATATATATATATATATATATATATATATATATATATATATATATATATATATATATATATATATAAAACACCGAATGCGTGATAAGAGACCTTGGGACCTAGGTGGACAGTAGTCTCTCCTTTGATAGTCACATCGCCACAGTAGTCGGGAAGTCCTTCTAGGTGGCACACCTCATCATAAAAGGGTTCTCATCCAAGAAAAAAGAGGTCATTGTTCCCCTCTACTCATCACTCATTAGACCCAATATATAGAGTACAATGCCCCTTTTGGAATGTACCTCACAAGACATCTGCAGAAGGCCACAGAAGTACCTCACAAAGAGGATTACTGGCCTCAAACAAATGCCCTACACTGACCGCCTCAAAAAACTCCAGCTTTACTCCACAGTATATCGCCTACTCCGAGATGATCTCTGCCTAACATATAAAGCTATGTCAAACCCAGAGCTGTTGGGCATGCTACACTTAAAGAAATCCCAATCCCTCCGAGCTACACACTCTAGGGACCTAAACCTTGTCACTATAATAAACAGGACACACTGGAGGGATAGATTCCTGTCTCAGAGACTTCGTATACTCTGGAACAAGCTACCCGTCTATGTCAAGCTAAGTTCTTCATTAGCACTCCAAGATAAATCTTGATGAGTGGATGGGAAATTGGAAATACACCCCGGGGATCACTTCTGTGTTTCTGCTGGACAGTGGCACAGGAAAATAACTTTCTTGGGTGGCATAAGCTATGGAACCTTGCTGGCTAGGCTTACATAGGCCCTT
The DNA here is from genome assembly GCF_019279795.1 of Protopterus annectens. Lineage (NCBI taxonomy): Eukaryota > Metazoa > Chordata > Ceratodontiformes > Protopteridae > Protopterus > Protopterus annectens. Next base: position 570,478,972 of record NC_056750.1, on the reverse strand, counting down.
GGGCCGATAGCCTAGTATCTACCTATGAACACATATATATATATATATATATATATATATATATATATAAAATTATACTTCAGATTACAGCATATATTATACACACACACAGTTCCACTTCTAACCATCGAAATTTCAAAACATCGAAGTTCAGATCATAGAGACCTGAACATCGTATTTTGAGTCGTCGAAGGTTACAAGTGTAACAAAAAAATAAACAAAATAATTTTAACAATTGTATGCAGGGGGTCTTTGCCGGCCCTACACCCCCCACACCCCCCTACTTTAATATTCCAACTCCGAGACCGCACTACAGTGAAGTAAAGGGAAATCTCCAGTTTAGCGCTATATGCAGAAATGCTAAATGGGAGACTTTCCGTACCCTATCTGTAGTGCCAATACACAGATGACACAGACATGCACAGTATGCAGGGCACCTTAGTGCCCTGCAAAAACACAAACCTTCTCCCACCTACACTTACCTTTTTCTTCCTCTTCAAACCTTCGACATTTTCAAATTCAATGTTCTGGTCTCGATGATCTGAACTTCAATGTTTTAAACATTCGATGGTTTGAAGGGGAATCATACACACATATACATAATGTACACACACACACACACACACTAATTACACTTCAGATGCAGTTCTGTAAAAAGTGATGTCCAATTGAGTGGCTACTATGGGAAACAACATCCAGGTCTCTCCACCCCTGGAGAGTCCATTTTTTTCCTATACTATACATTTTGAGGGCTTTACTACCGTTTCCAAATGATAATTTTAGAGAGTTTGCATGGTATTTTAAAAGCTGTTTCAACTGGTTTCATAATGCTTTTAGAAAAAAATATATATTTTTCTGCTTCTATGCAAGAGTGTTTCTTGTGTGACAGAGCAAGACTGTGCACGTGTGTGCATGCACGTGCACACAAAAGCACGTTTTTGCCAAAATAATTCCAGAATGCAAAATCTGGTACTGCAGTACTCATTTGACAGCTGTAAGGAAAAAAAAACAATGTATTCATTGCTTGGCAATACCTGCAACTGGCAGTAATTTTTTTAACCTTTAAGTGCCAGTTTGAAAGCTGTTAAAATACCCATCGAACAAACGCATTTGACAGCTGTCAAAAGATACGCGCAATAGATGTGGGTGATTTGTTGAGTAGGATAGCTTTCTAACTGCTTACAGAGCTTGTAAGAAACTTTATAATGGAGTCACTTGACTCTGTAGAGTCTCTACTGATGGTTCTTGTATTCTGTGGGGGTTCACGAATAATTAACAATCTGAAGTAGTTAACTTCATTTGTCCATCAAACTGTGGGTATCGGATCCGAGCCGGCAGCTTCAAACAGCTAAGATCTGAGCTCCAAGCTCCTCCCCCCTTACCCATAACCCCCTGCTAACCCTTCCTGACCTCAGATCTCTTTTGCCGCGGTTCAGTCAGCAGCTTTGAGTGAGCTTCCAGGCGTGGGTAGAACATATTCTGTGAGAAAAATCTTTCTTTCTTTATTCTGTTTTTAAAATTTGTGTGTGTGTTACCCCTATTCCATTGCCTTATTAGCACCTTTTTGTAGTTAAACTTAAGTATATTTAGTTAGTTTGTCCTTCCCCGTGTGTGTGTCAAGGCGTGTCTGTGTTGGGCCTAGTGTTTAATTTTTTCCTAAGTTATGTCTGAGGCCCCTAAAGCCTTCTTTTCTAAATGCACCGAGTGTGGCCATAAGCTGTCCCCGGCGGATGGCCACACTCTGTTATTTGCCTTGGGGTTGACCACCTCTCCTCAGGCTGCACTATTTGTGCAGCCTTCAACCCCAGGGCCTTGAGGGACAGGAGGTTGAAGTTGGTTTTGGCGGGACTGTTGCCCCCGGATCAGACTTAGTCTTCCTCCATGGTACCTGCCGCGGCTGCGGCAGTGCCACCTCCCATCCCTGCTCCCCTGGCCAGGACTCACCCTCCCACCGCAGGCCAGGAGGAGAGAGAAGCTAGGGGAGTGCGTAGAATGGAGAAGCACCACAAGCGGCAGGCCGAGTCTTCCTCCTCGGCCCCGCCGGCCAAGCAAGCGGCTTCTCCCAAGGCCTCCGGCCCTTCTCCCTCCCTGCTCCATTCACCCAGTTTTTCCCCGGAGCCAGAGGAGACCCGGTCGCCTTCGAGGTCATCGAGGTGGCACGCCCTTCCCACCTATGTGGCCTCTTCTAGGTCTACTAGACACTTATCAGATGCAGACATGGACCGGATGATGCATAGGTTCCTCCAGGCCCAGCTAAAGATGGGAGTGCTCCTACCCCTTTTTTCGCCCCGATTGCTCCTTCTCCGACCCACTTCCGGGGTTCGAAGCTGGGTAGCGTTGGAGGCAGGGGAGTGTCGGTTCTGATAGTACCTCGTACTTCGGCGCCGACGGCATCCTCGAGTTTGTCAGGTCCCTTTTCGGATCCAAGCTCTTGGAGCCGAGAGGAGCTGAGCTTCGGATCCGGAGGTGTCAGTGTGTCTTCGGCTCCATCTCGTTCAGAGCATACTGGCCCTTCGGATCCAATTGCTTCGGCACCAGCTCCGATCTACACACCGGATCCAAAGGGACTGCTCTCGGATGCCAGGGAGAGCAGCTCCCCTTCGGTGTTCGATGTTGTGGAGAGGGTTCTATCGAGGGATTCAAGGCCCCAGACTTCTGCTACGGCTCCACCCTGCACTCCCTCTCAGATGGGAGTACCTTCCGTCACCCAGGCCCCAGGGCAGCCTGCGCCTACATCCCAGATAGTTCCCTTGGAGGAACAACATGTGGTTGGTGAGGCCTCCTTGGACAGCCCCCCCCCCCGAGGAGGTTCCTCACAAACTTAAATGCAAGAGGAGGCACTTGGACTCACCAGAGTCCTTGACAACAGACTTAGAAGGGGAAGGTTCCACAAGATCACCCGCTGAAGACGTCTCCTTCGGAGACATCATGGAAATGCTTCGAATTAGAGGGAGGTGGTCTACCCAAAAACCTTCCTCGGATGAGTCTGTGCTTCCAGAGGCGTATCACACAGGCCCACCTACCTCTTGGGTGTCCCCTCCCGCTGACCCCCTGGAAGACAGGATTACTACCAGGGCATGGAAGGAGCTGGACACTGTAGAGCCGATTCCCAAGAGGCCTGATAAAATTCTTAGTCCCCCTTCTGATAGGACATGTTGGAGCAAGGGTGCCCCTTTAGATGCCATGTTGGTGGCGGCCACCACTAAAGGAACTGGCCCAGGAGAGTTCCTCAATCCATCCTCCAGACAAGGAGTCTCGGACGATGGACCGTTTGGGGAAGCGGATGTTCGCTTCAGCCACCTTCTTGGTAAGGTCGCTTAATTATATGGCACACGTGATAAGACTCCAGCGGGATCTCATCAAAGAATACGCCGGGTCACCCCCAGAGTCCATGTCGGCAGAGGATAAGAAAGTACTCTCTACTCGAATGGCCACTCAAATCCATTTCTAACACCTCTATGCGGCTCCTCTCCCATGCCATGGAAGAGGCCGCTAGAGCTAGCGGAGCGGGCATGGTCTTACAACGGCATGCTTGGCTCCGCCACTGAGATTTTGCAGAACCCTTCAAGGAGTTCTTTGCTAATACCCCGTTTGACGGTTCTTCGCTTTTTGGCAAGACCGTAAGAGACACACTGGTCCAGAGCGAGAAAGACAGGAAGACGTTGTCTGCCGGAGTCCGATTCTCTGCTCCCCAGTGGTCCTTCTCTAGGAACCAAAAGGGACAGAAGAAGATGTGGTTCCGGAAATCTCAGCAGTCCAGTTTCGCTCCGGACCCCTCGTCCTTCAGAGGCAAAGGACGACAAGGTGGACGCCGGCCCAGAGGCAGAGGGGGACCGAAGAATTTCGGGTCGAGAGAACCCTTTTCTGATCGGCCCGCGCAGCAACCCTTACGAGTTACCCGACTGCTCCACTCTGGAGGCAGTCGGGGGGGGGTGTTTCTCGAAGCACCTAGCAATGCGGGAGTCCATTACAACAGATCGCTGGGTGCTTCGGATCATATCCGGAGGTTACAAGATTCCCTCTCTCAATCTTCCTCCCAAACCCCGGAGCTTCCCCGATGTCCCACCCAATCAAAGGGAGGCAGCAGCCACAGAAATTCTCCAGCTGCTAGAAAAGAGAGCAATCCAGCACATCCCCCCAAACCAATCCGGATCAGGCTTTTACTCCAGGTTCGTTTTAGTGCCAAAAGAGACGGGGGACTTAAGACCAATCCCCAATCTATCCTTTCTAAACCTGTCAGTGGCCAAAGAGAAGTTCCGGACGGTCACCATTCAATCCATTTTCCCACTCCTGCAGGAGAACGACTGGATGTGCTCCATAGACCTCAAGGACACGTACTACCACATTCTGATGGACAGGCAATCCAGAAGGTTTCTCCGCTTCCGGCTAGGAGCCAGCCACTATCAGTTCAGGGTCCTTCCCTTTAGTCTCACCACAGCCCCCAGGGTGTTCATAAAAGTATTAGCAGTGGTAGCGGCCCACCCGAGACTTCAAGAAATACAGGTCTTTCCGTACCTAGACGACTGGCTCCTGTCCACCCCCCACAAGGCATCTACTGTGCTCAGCCAGAGATTATTTCCTCCATCTGGCCTCCCGACTGGAAATCACAATCAATGTCAAAAAATCTTCTCTTCAACCAACCCAGGTCTTAGACTTCATTGGAGCCAGATTGAACATGAACCTTTTGCAAGTCTTTTTGACTCCGGACCGACTGGACCCTAAAGCTCCATGTGCTAGCCCTTCTAAACTACCCGGCTCCTCCAGCGGAATTGGTCCTGAGGGCTCTAGGCTCCATGGCAGCAACTATCAACCTGCTACTCTTAGCGAGCCTGAACATGAGGGTACTACAATGGACTCTACAGGTTCAGTGGTCCATCCTGCAACATCCACTGAATTCACCCATTCCCCCTCAACAGGGTTTGCAAGAAAGCCCTATCTGGTGGCTCCAATCTCCGGACCTCCATAAAGGGCATCCCTTCTCTATGCCCCCCCCCCTCTAACCAAAGTGACCACGGACACTTCTCGCCTGGGGTTGGGGGGGCACTGTATGGGCAGAACCATCCAAGGCACGTAGACCCAATCGGAGACCTTGTTGCACATCAATGTCGTAGAGATGAGAGCAGTGCTTCTTGCGTTGCAAGCACTCCAGGCCCTTCTTTCCTTGGGGACTATTGCAATTCAGACAGACATGTCAGTCATCTGGTAATCAACAAACAAGGGGGAACCAGATCCTAACCCACTTTGTTGAGAGGCCATGAGAGTTTGGGAATGGGCGATCTCCACCAACCGCTTTCTCATAGCAATGCGCATTCCGGGCCAGTCGAACATCTTGGCAGACAGGTTGAGTCTAACCATCCTTTCACCGTACGAGGTGTCTGAACCAGACAGTGGCGAAGCAAATTTTCCTCAAATGGGGTCAACCTTGCTGCATTTGCTTCGTGTCTCCTTTGAACGCAAAGTGCAGTGCCTACTTCGCTTTAATTCCCCTACCAGGAGAATCCCCCAGAGACGCTCTGGTGCATGTTTGGCCATCCGGGCTACTTTATGCTTATCCAACTCTTCCCCTAATGCTAAAATTCTTGCAGAAAGCACGTCGGTTAGGGAGCAGAGTGATCCTCATAGCCCCATTCTGGCCTCGTCAAGCGTGGTTCCCTTGCCTATGGTCTCACCTAGTGAACCCCCCCATGGGTTCTAGATCCCACTCCAGATCTGATCTCTCACCCACTAGGGTTGACCACCCCGAACCTGGACAACCTCATGCTCACAGCTTGGCTGATCCAGTTCCAGTGATAGCTAGTACTCCCGGTATCTCGTCATCTGTCAAGGCTATTTTAGTAGCTGCTCATAAGCCTTCCACGAGGAAGGTTTATAATAGCAAATGGAAACGTTTTTCTATTTGGGCGGAGCACAGAAACTTGGATCCCTTTACAGCTCCGTTACCAGCAGTGCTAGAATTCTTATCAACCTTATTCTACCAGGGTGCTAGCTCCTCTACGGTCAAAGTCCAGTTAGCTGAAATCTCCCACTATCATGTGGGGAGTGATCTCGGCCCCCTGGCCTCTTCCAAATTATGTAAGACCTTTTTAAAAAGGCACTTTCCTCTTGAGACCCCCTGTTAAAGATCCAGTTCCTCCATGGGATTCAACTCTTGTTCTCCAATCTCTGACAGCTCCCCCGTTCGAACTTGCAGCCTCGGTGGATCTAAAATTCTTACCTTGAAAGACAGCCTTTCTTATTGCCATCACCTCGGCCCGAAGGGTTTCGGAACTTCAAGCCCTTTGCGCCAAACCACCATACTTGGTTTTTCATAAAGATAGAGTTTCCCTCAGGACCAATCCTTCCTTTTTGCCCAAGGTCGCGTCGGAACCCAACATCAACCAATTCATTAATTTACCAGTATTCTTTCCAAATTACCAGAACAAAGATGAATATAAGTTGCATTCCCTGGACATACACAGGCAATTAAGATTTCACCTGCACAAGACCGCTGGATACAGGAAATCTGACCAACTATTTTTATCCTTTGCAAAACCCTCTTTGGGAAAACCAGTATCAAAAGTTACATTGTCCAGATGGATTTCCCAATGTATCCTGCTTGCATATCAAAGTTCTGGTCGACATGAACCTGAAGGAGTCCATGCCCATTCTACTCTATCAATTTCTACCTCTGCTGCTTTTTGGTCCAGAGTTTCCTTGGATGACATTTGTTCAGCAGCCACTTGGGCTTCATCTCATACATTCATTAATCCTTACAAGTTGGACATAATTTCCAGAGGGAGAGCATCCTTCAGCTCTGCAGTGCTCAGGAATATCCTTCCATGAGGACCTCCTAAGGTTTGTGTAGCTGGGGACTCTGTCCCACAGGTTGATGGACAAATGAAGTTAACTACTTCAGATAAAGAAGTTATGTACTCACCATAATGTTCCATCTGAGTAGGTAATCTTCATTTGTCAGCAACCAACCCCCCCTCCATCCCCCTGACCTATAGTGCATACTAGGAAGGATTCCTAGCCCTTGTTTCCAGCTAACCCTTAGGTTAGGATTTGGAGCGGATTTCTGTGTTGTAATACTCTGTGTTACTAAGCAAACTCGATCTGAGGTCAGGAAGGTTTAGCAGGGGATTGTGGGTAAGGGGGGAGGAGCTTGGAGCTTGGATCTTAGCTGTCTGAAGCTGCCGGCTCGGATCTAGGGTTACCACCTGTCCCACTTTGCGAGGGACAGTCCCTCTTTGGGCAGTTGTGTCCTGACAAAAAATTGTAAAAATGACAAATGTCCTGATATTTTAGGACAAAATAATTTCCTATATTTTATGTAATAGTTGCATAAAACAGTTATTCTGTATCTAAAATACCTAAATGTTATAAGAAACAGAATAAGCAACTAAAATGCTACAATAATAAGCTTTTATTTAGGCAAAAAAGTTAAGTTCTAACCTTTGTACTGATTGTGGGTATGTGTCGGCCTGTAAAATCTGATGTTTGCACCAAAAATGCCCCACTTTGGCCATTTGAAAAGGTGGCAACCCTACTCGGATCAGATATGGATCCGATACCCACAGGTTGCTGACAAATGAAGATTACCTACTCAGATGGAACGTTATAGTGAGTACATAACTTCTTTTTTCCTACGTATCAAAAGTTTGATCAATCACACAGAAACTATGGAGAGATGTCTGTTATTAGATATGTATAAAATCTACTTTAGCCTAAAGAATGCATTTTGAGATTAACAGCAGTCATAAAACTTGTTTCCTAGCCATAAGTTTCAAGATGAGCAATACCTTTCTTCAGAACCTCCAAGATAAATGGTGTGACTATTTTCATTTTTGGGATAAATTATATTTATTCTTTTTAATTCTTTAAGACCATAACAATCATGTGGAAAGCAAGGAGTGAAAAAGTGAGAGACTGACATTTTTCTTCAAAAAACAGGACACATGCATAAGAAAAGCACTTACTTTAGTTGAATGCTGACCAGCATTTGTACCTACAGTGGCCTTCATGTTTTTTTGTAATCCTTACATTAGTTCACAAAGAAATCTGTAGTTATGACTTTTTTGTGCTTTCCTGTGCTCATCACAAATAAAAGCCTTAATATATGCTCCAAACTATACTCAGTTTATGGAGATTTGCATCCTGAGTGACTTACCTTTAAGCTGTCCTCCTTTGCTATCAACCCATGTTTTCCCCACCTTACTTTTCAGCTTCTTTGCCATTCTTCTGTCTTCAAGCAATGTTTGCTGCATCTGTGGTTAAAGTCCAGTATGAGTTAGCGTGTGTGAAGTGCATGCCCTCATTCTTTTACAATTGTACGCCTACCATTAGTTTTTTTTTCTCGTTACATGTCTGGGTAAAATATTAATGTGATTAAGACCACTGGCCCAGGTGATCCATAGGACCCACTGGAGTTACCTTGTGTACATCTGGAACCATCAATATGGTGACTGCAATATGGCCTAAAATGCTCAGATTGTTTGGCTGTTCCCAATTTTTGTGGGCTGAGAGTGGCCCCATTTTTCCTGTGGTAGGTAGGCCTTGACTATTAATGTCTTGCAGGCCCACAGAAAGACCACAGTTCTGTCTGGCTGCAAACTGAACTCTTCGCATGCAGTGTGTGTCACAGTATGTGGAGGCAGCCCAGGGTGAAGTCCAGTATCATCTACATTGCCGTCTGAATCTAAGTCTGAATAAAGCAATCCTTCAGGTATGAACTGATACGGATGCCCTTTGCTCTGTAGTACGTTATCACTAGGGCAAGACATTTTTTTGCAAAAAGCTCTTGTTGCAGTGGGTAAACCAAAGGTCAACATCAAAAACTGTTAAAATTTCTCCTAACTGATCCAAACCAAAAGATCTGTACAAAAGTACAATGCAGGAGGTAAAAGGAAACTTTCTGAGAGGTACCTTTTTTTTTGTTTTTTTTTTTAGATTTTTTTTTTGTAACCAAAGCAAATAGCAAAGAAGTAAACTGGTAGTGGTAGCCCCCCTACCACAAACCTCATCAGAAGAGATGTAAAGGTAGGCATAACTGAGGTTTATTCTCATCTGGAAAGCCTGATGGCCACAGAGTGGCAGAACACCTTGCAAGGTCAGCAGTCTTCCTTTTGGAAAATCTAGGAACTGTTTTCACTTTGCAAGTGTAGAAATGGGTCTCCTCAGGCTCTGTCCTTTCGTTGTACAATGAATGACCCTAAATAAAACTTCTCTTCCCTCAAAGGGACAGGTTCTGTCCAAACATTTCTACAAGGAAGGGCAAAACTACATGATCTTTATCCTTTCGTATAGGCTGAAGACCTCTGGTTTTTGGTCTGGCCAAAAACAGAGTTGTATCCAACGAAGATTATTTATCAGGCTCACTATTGTGTGGTTATGTTTAACCAATATTGGTAATGGGATGCCAGCCAGTCCTCTATCCTGGGAAAAGATAAGCAAAGTCAGAGGGTATCCCGATAAAGGCCGGGGTGGGATTTCAGCAGGTGGGGAGGGAGGATACTGATACAGTCCCTGCCAGAAGGTGGAGCCCTGGGGCACAAATTTCCATCTATCCTCAACTTTTTTTCCTTTTTGTGGTACTTCTGATTTTGAGCTGTTTACCTTTACCCTCCCTCCAATAGCAAAGCCTGTCCTCCAGTTTTTGAAAACTTTACAAGAGGAGGAAATAAAAGCAAATTTTTTTCCAGGGGACATTTAGGTGTTGTGCCTTCACAGATGAAGAAAGGGACAGAGTCTGCAACCAAGAATATCTCCTACCAACTGACCATGTAGAAGCAGCCCAGGAAGTTGCGTTCACAGCAAACCCACATTTCAAGATAGGTCTACTCAACTGTACGCAGGTCTGTATTTGGTTGAGAAGAGTTTTCTTTACTATGTCTTTCTGTATTCTACCACAATTATCTCAGAGATATTTGAGGACATGCTCCTGACAACTTAGGGCCCTGAAGGCAAGAGTTACTGAGATGTAAACTTTCTTCCTATCATGTCTGCTTTCCTGTCATTAGGAAGCGATATTAAGTTCTGGAACCAGTTTTGTTCTGTCTGCAGTTTCCAGGGTCACGGTGTCTAGATCTGCAATGGACTTTTGTATAATAATTTGTTGGAGTCCTTACTCTATAAAAATGACCAGACCTCATGGAGGAAGGGGGTTGGGAGTCTGAACAGAATGATGTAGATTCAAAAGCATCGAGATTTCTGGAATAGCTACAAGTTTAAGAGGACACAGGGCCAGCTGGTCTAGGTTTATTTTCTGAGGGAAAAAAAAGATCTGTATTTGCTGTCATTGAAATGCTCCCTTATAAATGAAGTACCATAAAATTGCATATCTTCAGCAGGAGAGGGGGGGTTAGTGTCAGAGGCCAAAGAATCCTGTCTGGCGCATAAGCTAGATGAGAGGAAAACTGATTCACAACATAGGTCCTCTTACTCAGGAGGAGAACAATCCTGGTCTCTCTCAGCAGAAATTTCCCACTGCCTTCTCAATGGAGGGGCCCCAGACAATGAGGATTTAGAAAGATTTGGCTGCAAACTACCAAAAAGAAAATAAAAAAAAAAAAAAAAAAAAAAAAAAGAGCTCGAGCCAACTTAGACCAGTACTGGGAGGGGGGCTAAGTGGGGAGGGGGACCCAAAGGAAGGCAGCTGTACAGGCCTGGTAAGCACTTGGGCCTCAGGAGTCGGCATCTTGGGTGGATTTGTGGCCCCTGGGAAATACTTCCCATGAAGAATCCGCCCTCTACTTTACTGAGTGCTAGAGACATTTATGAACTGGAATCTGACATGGCCTTTTGGGACTGCTTTTCAGTCCAGTGGGATATGCAATGGCAGAAAGGGTGCTTAACTAAAAAGAGGTGATATGTCAGAAGCTTCAGCAGGGAAGGGAGCCTGGGCCAGAGGCTGTTAGAGTACATCTGAAGAGCTGATGACCTTAGACCTACAAGCCTTCCACGAGCTATTCAGTTCAATGATCTCGACAATGTTCTTTTTTTAGAAACAATTCTCTTCGTAATGGTTGATGACAGGGACGTCCAAATCTCCCTGCTACGGCAGCTCTGTAAACATGGTGGACTGGCCGAGTCTCTATTCTGATATGCCTGCCATCAAAGTCTTTGGATGAAAGTCTGACAGATGCTGCAACTGGTGATACTGTACTTGAAACAGAGACAATAAATGCACTAGTCATGTTAGTCTGTATATAGTATCTGACATACATGCAAGTACATATGTTCGCTTTCGTAGGTCATACATAACCTTTACTTCCATGTGACACTACCCAGACATCCACTTTTAGAAATCAACTAAGCACAATAAAAAGGATTTCAAACTACAATAAAATGACTTTCCAAACAGGTACTCAGCTTCAATGCAGCGTAGTCAGTGCACTAGACCGAAGCTTGGCTGCAACACTCTCACTCTATGCAAACATGAAATGCAGCAACACCAACCTAAAAACAAGGGCAGATGATACCCATATATCAGATAAATGAGGGCATTCAAGGTTAGGTGACAACAGAGTTGTCCAATGGCAGAGATCCTTACTACAATAACTGCAAAGGTGATCCACATGAAAACCATTTATTAAACAACCTTCACCTTTGTAGATTTTTGGGATAACATAAAAGCTAAAGCAGCAGCTTCTAGTTTATCAACCTTACAATATAGCGAGCACACTGGTACTGTTACTAGGAATAGTTACAAACACTTGGCACAGTGGATTAAGGCAGTGAGCTGCAGTCCCTGTGGTACAGGGTTCGAGTCCCTTAGCTCTCATTTGTCTACTGTGTGACCTTGAGCAAGCCACTTAACCAGACTTTGCTCCCAGGCTGCCAATGAAAAGGGAATGCATGCCCAGTGGGTTTATGTGGTTAACATATGGGCATGGTTATCATCATCAATATGCTGAGCACCACTGCTGCAAAAGCATTTATTTAAATGAGTTCTAAGATCTTATGATGTTAGAAGAAACAGATTTGAGAATAATGGTAGACTGGTTACAAATTTTGTGATAATATTGGCAGAATAGTTACAAACATATTTTCGTGTGACATGAAAGAAAGCAACAATGCGTTATGAAGCCGCAAGTCATGAAATTAACTTCCCTAACTGTACAGTACAAGACATTTAATTTATAAACATGAATTTGTTCCCATGTACTCCACTTACCCATTTCATTTTTCAGTTTAAATTGTTTTTTTTCACTCATTTCAATGAAATACACTAATTACGCGGTTATACTTTTTATTGAAAAATCTCTACTGTTTCTGAGTTTTGCAGTTTGTCTTGTAATGTTGTAGTCATGAGGGAATTTTAATGTATTTTATAAGATGTTATTTAAAGGGAAATTTCCACACTGACACTCAAAAACATGCTCTTTTTTTTAATCTTATCTTGGTATTATGTGCTACACTGACTATAGAATCACCATACCGCTTTCATACTCTCAAAGCAGCCATCACAGGGTCTGCCGCACTGATATGATTTTTGTCTTTTGCCTGCAGTGCTGTCTGTTGTCCCCGCCTTGTGACTCATCCAAGACATAAGCAGATGTTGTTCTTAACTTAAACAGCAACAGTACTGTGAATCAGTAACAACCTCCAAAGGCTGCAGTTGTATTTATTTAAATGTATTTATATTCACTGAACTATAAGCTACTTTATTCATTTAAATCATCTTAAATGCTGGAGAACTAACATAGCAGGACTTTCTAAACTAATCAAGATGTGTATTCCTTAGTTGCCAAAATGCTCCCCATATTCTTCTCAAACATCAAACTTGTCAGTTCAGTGCAACAGCCCTACTATTTATCAGTGGTGGAAAGTTGTCACATCAAAGAAATAAAATCTGCAGTATTCATTTAGTTTCAGACCATCCTTAATTAATGCTTAAAGGCAACTATCGATTGGTGAAAAATAAGTGGCCTTACCAGATTGTTTATGTGGTGTAGCCTGCTCTTCACATAAAGCTTTATCCAAAAAATAACTCTCAAAAAACTAAAGGTGGTGACTGATGCCAAGAACTACAAAGAATAACATGTCCAGTATACAACGTGTGGGGCGACACAGACTCCATTATGAAACATTTGACATTCCAGCAGACAAAAAATAATGGCACTTTCATAGTATGCAGCAGGGTGGAAAAAGGAAGTGAAGAGGTTAAAAGGCAATGAAGGGGTTCTGGGCACCAGGGATGCAGCTGAGAGGACTGGCACAGTCCCCAAATCCAGGCCCACCCTTCAGTTACACTAGAGGGCCAGCACGTCTTTGGGCAAAGGGCTACTACATCACATCAAGGCTCTTTTGTACCTTTTTACTCGAACTACCCCAAGCAGCTATATTAGTTTCTCACTACAGCCAACATGCAGAGAACAAGCAGCCTTTTAAATCATACAAGCAACCACATTTTAAATCCAGGCTGCTTAAATCATTAATGATAATTACTTTGACTTCGTGGGGCTAACTGGTACCTCTTCCACAATGTTAATCTCAACTACTGTCAGCTTTCACCTGGGGTAACTGCCCCTTCTTCCCTGCCCTAGATGTGGCTTTGCAGGGCACTAAATGGCATATAGGTGAGATTATAGTGAAGAACAAGGGTAATATCCTCCCACAGGGTTGTTTTAGCCTTTTGCATAACTTTAGTAGTGCTGCAGGGGTTATGACAGAATTTATTAGTTTTATAGTTTAGCTGCATTTACTTTAGGAAACCCTCTCTGGCTTGCTCCCATATTCCAAGTGTGTGCGACAGGTTAACTGGTAGTCTTTCAAGTTTTGTCTAGGTGTGGGCGACGTGTAAGTGTGCATGTCTTAGTATTCTCCAAAATGCTGGTGTACCACTCAGAATCACCTCTTTCTTGCACTCAATTAGAGGCAGGTAAAGTTCTGGCTCTCTTGTGACCACAAACTTAATAAAGTTAAGCTTTACCAGTTGTTCCTCTTTATGTAGGGCGTTCTCTTTAGACACGTATCTTGTGGAAAAAAAATCAGGAAAAATGGCAAATGTCCTAATATTTCATGATAAAAAAATGTATTCTAAAATTCTGATAATTGGTGCATAAAAAAATTTCGTATTTGAATCACCTTAATGTTATACAAAGTTACAAAAACAACTCATTATGCAAGAACAAGATTTTACTTTGGCAAAAATGTGAAATCCAGTATTTTGCATTGGTTGCAGGTATGGTTTGTCCTGCAAAGTCCTGCATTTCCATAAAAAAGTGCCCCCCCCCCTTACGGCATATGAAAAGACGGCAACCCTAAATAGACCGGGTATAAAAGATATTAAAACAATATTGAAAATAATGAAAATGCCTTTCAAATCTGCTTCAGCACAAGCAGTGAGACCATGCAGCCTTGGTAAAGACTCTCACAAGGGAACTACAGCAGACAACACACACAGAAATGAAACAGTGGTTAAGAGTAGTGCTGTATTTTGGAAACAGCTCTAAGATATCTATATAACCTGCAACACATGTGCATATATCTACCTGCATACAACTCAAGATGCTTAATTCTATATCATTAGTTAAATCTGCAGCATATGCCACAGCTGTGAAACTGTTACGGTTTAGTAATGAAGCTTACACACACATTCTATACAATCATTGCATTTATCTTTGTGTTGCTCCTTTCCCAGGGCCTCCAAAAATATGTGCTTGGCTGCCCAATTAGAATTTCCCGGTCAACAAAAAAATAAAAAAATAACTAATACATCATTTAATGGCTAATTGTATAAAATAATATCCAAAGCTTAACTAATAGTGTCTTTCACTCTTTTGGCACATCACTTTGTTGTTACACTCACCATCACCCCTTACTACTCATCAAAAGTATGATTGCATCAATTAACTGTGTCTACAATTTCCACATTTAAGTGGTGACCTGAAGGAAGTGTCTGGTTAAATTACTGTACTCAGTGTCATACAGTATGCAATGGAGGGTGACAACTAAAGGATGAAGGTCATTATCAGCTCACACTTTTTTTTTTTTTTTTTTTTTTTTTTAACTGTTGAGTTTTCCTGTTTATATGGTACTCATGTTTATATGGTACTCGACTACACCTGCACCTGTGCAAAGGTGACTTGAATTAGCATTATTACACAAAGTATGTCACACTCTGCCTCACAGTTATTTCCTAAACAGTGCAGATGTTTGGTGTTGCACAGATAAAGCTGTAATTAGCCACTTTTTGTGAAGCACAGCTTTTGCAAGATAACATAACTATGCAAAACTGGAAATGTTCAGCTTGACCTTGTAGTTTCATACAGCACATTGCCACAACTCTATTATGCTGTTAAACCCACAGTTAGTACACTGCTTATATACTAAAGACTACTGAAGTAATGGCCACAGGAAAAACTAATAAGGGCAGACACAGTCACTGTCAGTCTAATCTAAATACAAGTAAAAAACAGATGGCTACAGAAAGAGGTCTAGTTCATAATTACAAGTAAGGCTTGATGTGCTAATCTGTACCGCCACTTAAACAGACCAGCCAATATGACTTCTTGTTTATCCCCACGGATTTCACAGATTCAACAGTCTCTTGCCACCTGTTTCTTTACTAATGGGACTGAGCCACTCAGTATTTAGACGGATGAAATACTTCTTGACACACTTGTCTAATAAAGACCCTCACATTGCAAATCTCATGATTCCACACTTGCTAATGAGTCAGGACAGTAACTGTTTCAACTGTCATAGTTGTCAATATATCCTGTTATGTGTATGTATATATATATATATATATATATATATATATATATATATATATATATATATATATAAAAGAACATCAGTGTCATCTTTCTTTGAAATGCTTTACATCGGTTGTCTCATCTACTGCAAAAAGTACAGTTTTGTACCTACCATAAATGTAGATGTCCGAGTGTTCACACTGCTGCAGTCATCACACTTGGGTTATCCTGCCGTCAGGGGGTCCCACAGTCGCCAGAGTTCCAAAGTCTTGGTCCGGCGTCGGTTGCTGTCGCTTCTTCCCTGACGTCAATGCGCCAGGGGTATATAAGATGCATCAGATGCCATTTTCTTCAGTTTTTCTTGCCCCAGATGTCAGGTGCCCCCAAGTAGGTAGGCAATACATATTGCTAATAAAAAATATACATATAAAATGTAAGCAATACCTTCAGTTACAAGCAAATACACCACAAAGGTTGTACAGGATAGAAAGGCATAGATAAGTCCAGCTAGTTCAGAGGGGATGGAGGGAGGGTAGTCATTACACTTGGGTAGAATCCCAAAGCTAAGGTTCGGTGGCTGGTCTATAAAGAGTTAGGATTGGCTATGAGGCCCTGCAGAACTGCCGTGGCAAATCCTGCTCTGGATTTGGAGTAGAGAGGCAAGTGGTAATGCTTAGTAAAGGTATGCACTGAACTCCAAGTTGCAGCCTCCAAAATTTCCTTGGTAGGTACTCCTCTGAGAAAGGCTGTTGAAGTGGCCGTTGCCCTGGTGGAATGTGGCCTAATGTTATTAGGGACTGATTTTCCATGCTGTGTGTAGCAGTAACGAATACAGTGTCCTATCCATTTGGATATAGTCTGCTTTGAGATAGCCTTGCCCTGTGATCCTGCAGCATATGCTACAAACAGTTGCTCAGTTTTCCTGAAAGCTTTTCTTTTGTCCAAATAGAAGCATAGCTGCCTGTGTATGTCCAAAGAGTGCAGAAGTTTCTCCCCTTTATTCTGGGGGTTTGGATAAAAAGCTGGCAAATGGATGGTTTGGTTAAGAGCCACACTAGATACCACCTTTGGCATAAATTTAGGGTTTGTCTTTAAAGAAACCCTGTCCTGATGAAAAATTATAAAAGGTTCCACTGCCATTAATGCCTGCAGCTCTGAGACTTTGTGCTGAAGTTACTGCCAGGAGCAGAGCTGTTTTCCATGATAAAAATTTTAGATCGGCTGTATTGGCCGTCTCAAGAGGTGGCAGGGTCAGTTTTTCCAAAACAAAATTGAGGTCCTAAGTTGGTGCTCTCCGGGGCGGTCTTATGTTTTTACCTCTCTCTGTGGTACTGCTTTAGCAAGGGATGAGAGAATAAAGGAGGATCCGTGTTGTAATGTGCTGAAATGGCAGAGGCGTGGATCTTAATTGATGAGAAGGATAGGCCTTTGTCCAGCATCTCAGTTAAGTATTGAAAAATTTGAGGAATGTTTGGGACAAGAGGGTCAAGGCTTTGAGTCTGGTTCCAGGCGCAGAATCTCTTCCATTTTTCTGAGTAAGCTTTCCTGGTGCTAGGCCTCCTGGCCTCCAAAATCACATCCATAACAGCTTTAGAGAGAGCTGTTGCCTGTTTGACTAATGAATCTGCCATGCAGCCAGGTTTAGGGTTTTGAGCTGACCGTGCATGATCTGACTGTTTTGTTGAGTCAGATGATGTGGAATCTGAGGCAAAATCCATGGTGGGCCTTGAGCTAAGTTCTTTAAGATTGGGTACCAGTGCTGGCTTGGCCAGTCTGGAGCAATCAGGATCATCTGTGTTTTTTCTTGTCTGGCTTTTAGGAGTACCTTTGAAAGGAGAGGCAGTGGTGGGAAGGCATAAACTTTTAGGCTTTTCCAGCTGAACGAGAGAGCATCCACTTTCCATGCTTGTGTGTGATCAGTCCTTGTGCAGAATTTTTGTAGTTGGCAATTCAGTGGGGAGGCAAAAAGATCTATGTTTGGGCATCCCCATTTTTGCGTTACCATTCCGAAGATTTGTGGATTCAATTTCCATTCGTGAGGGTCCATATTTCTGCTTAGATTGTCTGCCAGAGTATTTTTCTTTCCTGGCAGGAATTGTGCTTGCAGATGAATTTGATACGTTAGAGCTGTGTTCCACAAGGTCATGGCTTGCCTGCATAGGGGATAAGAATGAGTGCCCCCTTGCTTGTTTATGTACCACATTACTGTGGTGTTGTCTGTCTTTAATAATAATTGTCCTGGATGCAGAAGGTCCTTGAAAGCTGTTAGGGCATTCTGAACAGCCAACATCTCTTTTAGATTGATGTGAAGATGCATTTGGTCTGTGGTCCACTTGCCCTGAATGCATTTTCCTGCCATGTGTGCTCCCCAGGCGTAATCCGAAGCATCTGTTGTTAGAGTCTGCCTGGCTGTGGGTAGGGTAAAAGGCTGACCCTTGTTTAGGTGACATGCCTGTGCCCACCATCGAAACTCCTGTTGTAGGCAGGGAATCATTGGTACTACTGCTTCTAAACTGTGAGAGTGTTGAGTCCAAACACTTTGTAGGTACCATTGTAAATTTCCTCATATGCAGTCTGGCATATGGTATTAGTAGTATGCAAGATGCCATGGATCCCAGGGCCTGCAGAATTTTTCTTGCAGGAAGCTGGGACTTTTTTGCCATTAATTGAAAATATTGAGTTAGTTGAACTTGTTTGTCTGGCATGAGATAAGCCATCTGGGCCGTTGTATTTAAGCTGGCACCCAGGAATATAATCTATTGTGAGGGCACTAGTTTTGACTTCTTTTCGTTTACTGTGTACCCTAGAGATTTTAGCAACCTTTTTACACATGCCAGATGCTGTAGAAGAATGTCCTTTGTCTCTGCTTGAATGAGGCAGTCGTCCAGGTATGGATGTATTTGGATTCCTTTTTGTTTGCAAAATGCAATTACTGGTGCCAGGCACTTTGTAAAGACCCTGGGAGCAGTAGATAAGCCAAAGGGCAGTGCAGAGAATTGGTAGTGCATTGTACCAGCTTTGAATCGGAGGTATCTTCTGCAATTTTGTCCGATAGGGACATGCAGGTATGCCTCTTTGAGGTCCAGAGTAACAAGTCAAGCCTTCTTGCCAAACATGAGTAGAAGCTGCTGTAATGTCAACATTTTGAATTTCGGAATATCCAGGTAGGTATTTAGAATTGAAAGGTCTAGTATGGGCCTCCAGGCCTTGTCGTTTCTGGGTACCAGGAAGAGTCTTGAGTAAAATCCTTGTCCCTGTCGTGGTACTTTTTGAATAGCTCTCATGTCCATGAGGGCTGAAATTTGTTTTTGTGCCTCTGCCCATTGATTTTGTGGCAGGTCTGGCATTCCTTTTAGCCTTGGGAAAGTATGAAAGTGGAACCTGTAACCTTGAGACACAATATTCAGAACCCATTTGTCTTGGGCGATTGCCAGTTTTGAGAAAAAAGTGCTAGCTTTCCCCCTAAGGGGGCTGCCAAAAGGGAAGTGCTTGGTGTACGAAGGGGGAAGTCATTGGGACTGTTTCTTGTAAGGTTGAGACTTGTCCTCAGCTCCCTTCGGGGTTGAGGTGCCCCACTGTCGTCTGTTAGAGCCTTGGGTTTGAGATCTGCCCCTTGGGTGTCTGTATCTGTCTCTGTGTGGCCTGTCTGACACTGGAAAGGACCAATTTTTTTGTTGGCCAATTTCTGCTAAATCAAGGTGGCTGTACCTGTAAGAAATCCTTGACTGTTTGCATAGATTTAGCTTTATCCTCCATTTTCTTTAACATCTCTTCTGCCTTAACACCAAACAAGGTATCATGCTGTAAAGGAGCATCCAATAATTTTGCCTTAACATGATCAGGTAAACTCTGTTCCTTTAACCAAGCATGTCTTCGAATCACAGAACCTGTAACTGCGGCTCTAAGAGAGGCCTCTAAAGAATAAAAACCACATTGCAGAGTATGTTTTCCCACCTGTTCTACTGCATGTAATAAATCCTGCATTTCTTTATAGTCAGAAGCTTCTGAGCTCGCAAGTATTTTCTGTTTTAACTAAGCCATTAAATATTGTTGGTACTTAAGCATGTGACACTGGCAATTTAAAGCCCTTACTGCTAAAGTTAGAGAAGTGTAAACTTTCTTCCCCCATCTATCCAAAGCTCTGGAATCTCTGTCAGAGGGTACTAGATTTTTTGCAATGGAAGCCTTAACCCCTTTTGGACCCTGGGAAATAGTTTCGGGATCAGCAGAAGGGTTTTTATAAAGAAACTTGTGAGAATCAGGGACTCTAATACCTATCTGGCTTGGCTGGTGCAGGGGGCAAAGAATCAGAAGATAAGCTGGATTCAGAGAACACATCATCCACAATATCTAACACAGGCTGAATAGCCAGGGGGCTGTGCTGAGGCAATAGAAGGAAATCCCTGAGCCTTTTCTTGGATTCTGAATAATCCTGACTTTCCCAATGGAAATGCTCCCTCATGGTATGTAAAGTTTCCCCAAAAGAATAATCCTCAGGAGGAGAGGCTGAAGGGATAGATTCTTCAGCAGAGTCCTCATAGGGGGGTAGAGAGTATCCCTGGTCTGAAGAGGAATCAGAGGAAATGGAAACCTGATCAGAAGAATCATAGTGTGTATCCCGCCTAGGCCTTTTCTCAGGAGGGGGATGGGAACCCCTGATTAGAGTAATGAGGTCTTCGGCCATTTTAAGCATCTGTTTCTTAGGCATGGAGGACTGTCCAGGAGAATGCTGTACTTGCTTTCTTTGTCTTTAATGGTACTTTTGTCTTGGCTGTTGCTTTAATGGTAAGTTGTGAAGGTCTGAAAACACCCTCAGAAGCAGATGCTTGCTCAGCGGCTCCGGACCCATCTGAGTGATTGTTTTCCTTAGGCCCAATACCTTGAGTTTCCAGAGGCCAAGTTGTCTCCACATGGGAGACAGAGGCGGCCTGTGGCTCTGAGGTAGCGGGTGTCAGGGGCTGTGAAAGTGCCTCACTGAGAACCGGCGACTGGCCTAGAAGAGGTTTTGTCGTCGGTTTTGGACCTCGGATGCCTGTCTTTATCCTGGTCTTTGCGTTTTTTCGTAATTGCGGTCGTCGGTTGACCCGACGGCATAGTAAAACTGAACCTTCAGCCAAAGTAGTGCAAAGCAAAATCAAAACGTCTTTTTATAGTGCGTTTGTTAAATCTAGCACAAACCTGACTAGTGACGTCGTGATCAGGGCCTAGGCATGGAATACAGTAAGATTAGAAGTCCTTATGAGGTATTTGCTTCCCACAAGAAATACAATTATTGACTTTTTCTGACATCGGTCTGAGGCAAGAAAAAAAGTTTCCCCAATGGGGTACTTAGCTTTATTGAAGACTTCCGATCTGAAATTCGACTTCGAAAATCTCAGGAGACGGCCGACCAGCACTTGCGAACTGCTTCGGCTTCGGGTACCACGCAAGAAAGACTATAGAAAAATTGTCTCGGATGCATCTTATATAACCCTGGAGCACTGACGTCAGGGAAGAAGCGACAGCAACTGACGCCGGACCAAGACTTTGGAACTCTGGCCAACTGCAGGACCGCCTGACCGCAGAATAACCCAAGTGTAATGACTGCAGCAGTGTAACACGATGAACATCGTACAGTATTATAAATAGTGGCAACTTTTTTTTTTAGTATCTTAGTAACTCGGTGGTCCCACTGCAACAGTCAAATACTCTAAAAGACAGATATATCATCACAGTTAAGCTGAGCGGCTTGCAGAGAACACAATATGCAGCTGGGGACAGACGTTTCAAACCTAGGTCTTGGACATTGCAGCTTACCGTCAACATGCACTCAGACTCGTTCTCCATAATTCCAGGTAAAATAGGGCATACTGCAGTACACTACAGTATCTACAAGTGTCCTTACCCCTATATACATTTGTTCCACATGGCTAATAGAAATAACCTAAAATATATCAGTATACAGGGGGATCTACTTATTTATCTGGTTATTGGCCAAGTGTGTGATCTTTTCATGTTATTTTCAGACACAATCAAAGCAAACAAAAATAACAAAAGAAAAGCTGACTGCCTAACGTTAGTATCGTGGTTCGAGCTTCTGTTTTTAAGTATTTAGTAATGGAGACTGCCTGCAACTTCATTGTTTTGCACTGAATTTACAGATTTCCCGATGTTTAAATTAGTTTTTCTACTTTGTCCAGTTTCATCCCATCTTCCCAAAATAGCTTCATTTAAATTGCTCCTACATATTGCATTTCCCCTTGTGGCCCAAGTTGTGACTGAAAAAGGTCTATGGACCAGCCCATTTAAGGAAACAAATGTTAAATAAATAAATACAAGAGGGGGAACACAATTGGCAGTAGCACAGAGGACGAAGGGAAGAAATAGGTAACTGGGAACATATTTTCTGGGAGTGTAATGAGTTGGCAGACTTTAAAAATTCCATGCAGACTGCGCCATTAGAAAAACCTGAGTGATAAAAATTGGTATAACTAAAGAGATTATTTTTTTTGAGCTATGATACAGAACCTGAACTGCCTAGACATAGTAATATGTCTTGCTGAGTCTAATTATGGTGGCGGCCAAAAAAGCATTTAGTAGAAAATGGAAATCTAAGTGTAAACCACCTGTAAACTAAAAACAGTGAATATAGTAATAAGAGAAAACAACTGGTATTGGGATCTTTAGAAAAGGGTAGGAGCAAATTACATAGAAAAAAATAGGAATTGTTGGAACGATATATGCAGAGTAAAAACAAGGTTTAAGAGGCAAGATTTGAATGAGCCATATAATGCTTAACAGACAATGACTGGATAGATAAATGATGTATAATGTTTGCAACTACAATTATGTAATTTAATTCTAATGTGTTGCACTTTCTTTTGGATAGACTTGTATAACCCTCGAATACCAAACTATGTTCACTCTGTAATGTTCTCATTCATGCTATGTAAGTAACGTTGTTTTGTTCTTCTGTGGAGCTTTTCTCCCCGGGCCCCTGCTGAAAAAGGGCTCTAGCTCAGTCAAACGTTCCCAGTCAGCAAATGTCAAATAAATAAATATAGTTTGCAACTAAAATTATGTCAATATGGTTTGTTTTCATTTACATAAATGTATGACTGCCTATGTCATATGTGATAACTTAATAAAGATGTTTCATGTTTAGAAAAAAAAAATTAAAGAAATACAGGTTTCCTGGGATGGGGAGGAACCAGGATCACCAGTGAAAACCCACTACTTCAAAACAGACACTGTGCACAGTAATGAAGTACTTAACAGGAGTGGTAAGATGACTGCATACAGTTGAGATTAGAAGTCTAAGGTCGTGTATGACGCATCAACTAGCAGTCATTTCCTTCAGGTAGCAAACTGGCTAGACAGACCATTTGGGTCTTACACCAGTGTAAGCAGTAGGGTGGGTTACATCGTTCATAAAGAAACGATAGTGGTTAAGACTGGAAGATGAAACTCACTGTAAGAGGAAGAGCATGGCGTGTTGAAGTATGGATGATGCACCTTCAGTAAGTACTTTGTTTTACATATCCATTGGTCAGAAAATGTGCATGGGCATTTAAGCAGTATAATTTGGGGTGTGCGCTCTTCTAAAAGGTGGGGCATACAAATAAGAAGGCTTTACCGGAAATGGTGAGTATGTAAATGGGAATAAAACGGAACATTATGAGAAAGTAAAAAAAAAAAAAAAAAAAAAAAGCTTCTTTTACGAACAGCAAGAGCATGTACAAAAGGCAGGGCTGATGGGTAAGAGTTTAAAGGTCAGTGTACAAGGGTTACATTTAGCCCTCATAATGAAGGTTACTCTTCCAATGACACTGAGTTTTATATAACATTCACGGCAGAGTGGCATGACCAATTCTGTTCTAATAAAGAAGTTAAACACACAACAAATACACTTTCTATATGGTTTACTTTAAATCGCACACATTCCTGAGTGTCACTGTCCTGGTGGGAAGACAACTTGAAACATGACTATGTGGTACCACAACACTCCTTAAGCCAGTGTGGGAAAACCATAAAAGTTTGACAGTGGGTCATTCTCACCATTATGTCCCGTGCTTGCCATTATCCAAAAAAAAAAAAAAAGAAAAAAAGAAATTACGTCATGCCCACATCAGATCCAGAAAAAATCATGCATGATATACAGAGATTACATGAGATGAAAAATACAGAAAACTGGTAGCAGCAGCACATTTGGACACGCCATGCACCACATACCAATAGTATATTTTCTGAGTGCCACACAGTTTGAGAAGGATAGCATATGCGCAACACTTTCACCTGTATTTAGCGAGGAAAAACTACAGCTGTGTGAGGATCATAAATGCAGATTTTCAGTTAGTGGGATCACAGCAGAATGAACAGGATTAGCTGCAGGTGAATATCTTTCTTCTGACCATATCAGAAATGTAGTCCAGCATCTCTTTGGGCCCAAGACAACCTTCTGCATTTTAGCCACCAGTGGGAACCCCAGTCATAAAGGAAAGCATTACCCACACCATCTTCTGTCTTTTTTCTAGAACTGAGACCTAGCCAGGAGACAATTACCAATAAATGTTCTTGTTCCCAATCCAAGAGCTACTATACAAGAATACCCACTCCAACAGCAAACCCAGTGGCAGACGAGGTGTAATTGTGTGTTACAATACAAACATCTACTACACTATAAAATCATACATTTAAAACCCAGCACCTATCACCATTAAAGATCTACAAACATGTGTAGTCTCAGTGTCATCTGTGTGACGTTTTATAAAATGCTGACTTGAGATGTGAGCAGTACTTGTGGGAAGGATTTAAGCATTTTGATTATTGTGTGGACCATAACACAACTGCATGTGTTCACCATAAGGATCCTTGTTGCATGGTGGTGATAAAATGAACAGGAGACCACCAAGCAGGAAAGGATATGGCCCTAGGCAAAGCTGACTATTTGAAGGATGCCACACAACAGTAGCCAAAGCCCACACTTCTAATACACTGTGCATCTGGTTCACAATACTTAAGTTGCATATAGAAGGCCACGTGGCATCTTCACAAATACTCTGTAGAGAAACACGGCTGAAGTAGGCCACAGTGGCAGTGGTTGCCCTAGCAGTGCGTGCTCTAACCTGCCCAGTTAGAGTTTGCCAGACTCATCACAGCAGAACGTGATACTTTCCAAATAGCTGGCAATCTGTGTTTGTTAATCACTGGGCGACCCTGCTGGTCTTTCATAAGGGAAACGTAAATGGTCAGTTTATCTTAAATCAGTTGTTCTTTTGGTTCAATACCAAAAGCACACATCCAAGGTGTGTAATTTAGTGAGACGCTCATCCTCTGAAAACAGTAGTCTTTAGCAGTCTTCGCCTCCCTTGTTAAATGTGCTCTGGCAGATTAAGGATGCAGGAAGAAAACAGTGACCTAGAGAAAGGTGAAGCAGTTAATGTGCAAGTCACAAGATTTAAATACGACAACCAAATCATGATACATCCAAATGTTTTCACCATCCCCAGAAGTGATAACATTTATACCCCCAACCCTGGAATACTGCACTGCTGTTAAGAGTGACTCTTTCTAATTTCTGCAGGAGATCCAGATACAGCAAAGTTATTTGTTCAATATCATTATTGTGTCTACAACTCAGTAGCCTTTTAGACCTAAACTTAAATTGTCCCTGTATGATACGAAGACTTCAACCATTGATACTGTTGGCTATAACTACAGTGTCACCTGACTATGAAAGAGGAACCCCAGCTGGTAGGGAAAAAAAACTGCCTCAGACTAACTTCTAACTGTGCTTGCAAACTAACAGTACCTACTATTATAAAACGACTTTTTAAAATATGTTTTAATTTTTTTTTTTTTTTTTTAATTAAGGCATATTGCATTGCCTTTATGCTCCACTCTGGTATACACAACCACAGCAATGTGCATATTCAGCCTTATCTCTATGGTTACACAGATGCTGCTCGTAGAACTGTACTACATGCCACATATGTTATGTAATTTACTTAACTCTGAAGATGTGCTTTTTTGTGTTTGGTGAGACATCTGTTTGCCTCGTCATGTCTTCTGATTCATCAGAAACTTCTCGTTTTCAGACCAGTTTGTTTTCCGAACTTGTCAGTGCAAAGTACAGTTTTGTACCTACCATAAATGTAGATGTCCGATAGATATGCAACTGCAGTCCTGACATATGGGTTGTCCTGCCTCAGGCAGCCCTTCGGTCGGCCAGATTCCAAAGTCTGGGTCCGGCGTCGGCCGATGTCGCCTCCTCCCCGACGTCAGAGCGGCTGGAGTATAAAGGCATCAGCTGACACCATCTTCTTCAGTGTTTCTTGCCCCAGATGGCAGGTGCCCTCCAAGGAAGGCTAAATTTTGTGAATGGATAAACAGATAAAACCAGACATGCACAACAGTAATAAACAGATACACCATAATATATAACCCCAGCTGATAGGTAAGGGGGGAAAGGACCCAAAAGGGAAAAAACAGAGGGGTAGGAGGGAGGGAAACCTGACTGCAGTTGCATATCTATCGGACATCTACATTTATGGTAGGTACAAAACTGTACTATGTCCTTCAAGAATGCAACTGCAGTCCTGACATATGGGTTGAATACCATAGCCAAGCTGGTGATGGTAGGACTAAGCAAGAGATGGTGTAGCTAGAAGGCCCTGCAGGACTGCCGAAGCAAAGCCTGCTCGGGATCTGGAGTATAATGGCAGGTTGTAGTGTTTGGTAAATGTATGCACGGAGCTCCATGTAGCAGCCTTTGTAGCCACTCCTCTTAGAAAGGCTGTGGATGTGGCCATAGCTCTGGTGGAGTGTGGTCTAATATTAGCTGGCACACTTTTTCCATGAAAAGAATAACAGAATCTGATGCAGTGTCCAATCCATTTTGAGATAGTTTGTTTGGTGACTGCTTTTCCTTGCACTCCAGCAGCATAGGCTACAAACAGTTGGTCAGACTTCCTGGTGGACTTTGTTCTGTCCAAGTAGTAGCGTAGTTGTCTGTGAATGTCTACAGTATGCAGCAGCTTTTCCCCTTTATTCTGAGGGTTAGGAAAGAAAGTTGGCAGGTGAATTGCCTGGTTTAGAGATGCTCTGGATATCACCTTAGGCATGAATGAAGGATTGGTCCTAAGGGAAACTCTGTCCTGATGAAAGATGAGAAAAGGAGGAACTGCCATGAGGGTCTGTATCTCCGAGACTCTTCTTGCTGAGGTGACTGCCAACAGGAAAACCGTTTTCCAAGAGAGAAATTGCATTTCTGAAGATGCTGCTGGTTCAAAAGGAGGAAGAGTTAATTTTTCCAAGACATAATTGAGGTCCCATGCAGGAATTGGTAGCTTCCTCAGAGGTTTGATATTCTTTATGCCTCTTAGGAACTGTCTTAGCAAGGGATGCGAAAACACAGGTGGATCACAGTTGTAATGTGCTGAGATAGCTGAAGCGTGGATTTTGATGGAAGAGTACGAGAGGCCACTGTGAAACATTTCTGCCAAGTATTCTAATATCCGAGGTATGTTCATCCGTGCTGGATCCTGACCCTTGTTGACATTCCAGATGGTGAATCTCTTCCATTTGGCCGAATAGGTTTTTCTGGTGGAAGGTCTGCGTGCCTCCAGCAAAATTTCCTGAACTTTTTCGGAGAGGGAGTCATGGAACTCTCCAAGCTGTCAGCTTTAAGGTTTGCAGGTTCTGATGAACAGACTTGTAACTGTGTTGAGTCAGGAGCAGAGGCTATTGAGGCAAGGGCCACGGTTTGGTGCGAGTTATGCTCAGTAGCAGTGGGTACCAGTGTTGCCTTGGCCAGTCTGGAGCTATCAAGATTCCTCTTGGTTGTTCTGCCTTGATCTTCAGTAACACCTTGGTGATCAAAGGTAGAGGAGGGAATGCATAAATTGTTAGAGCATTCCAGCTGAAGGAAAGAGCATCCGTTTTCCAAGCTAGAGGATGGTGTATCCTTGTGCAGAACCTTTCCAGGTGATGATTGAGATGAGATGCAAAGAGGTCTAGTCTGGTGTTCCCCATGCAGATGCTATTTGTGAGAAAATGCGTGGGTGTAGCATCCATTCGTGTGGATCCAAGAAATTTCTGCTCAACCTGTCTGCCAGAACATTGTCCTTGCCCGGAACAAACTGGGATTGCAAGCAGATGTTCAGTTTCAGGGACTTTTCCCAAAGAATCATTGTTAGTCTGCAGAGGGGGTAGGAATGAGTGCCCCCTTGTTTGTTTATGTACCACATGACAGTGGTGGTGTCTGTCCTTATTAGCAGATGACCTTGCTGAAGAGATTTTCCAAAGGCTTCTATTGCATGTATCACTGCCAACTTCTCTTTTTGATTTATGTGTTGATGCATCTCCATGGGAGTCCATTGCCCTTGAATGCATCTGCCATCCATGTGCGCCCCCCATCCATGGTCTGAGGCATCTGTTGTAATAGTTTGACTTGGAGGTTTGTTGAAAAGCATGCCCTCGTTCAAGTGACTTGCTTGAGCCCACCACAAAAATTCCCTTTGCAGGCATGGTATAAGCGGAATTATGTCTTCTAGGCTGTGGCTGTGTTGCGACCACAAGCTTTTTAGGTACCATTGCAGCTTTCTCATGTGTAGTCTTGCCAGAGGGCTTAGAAGAACGCAAGATGCCATGAACCCCAGGGCCTGCAGGGTCTTCCTTGCGGTCAGGTGGGATAATTTTGCTAGGCCTTTGAAGTAAGCTGTTAAATGCTCTTGTTTCTCCTCTGTGAGGAAAGCCATTTGTAGCTGTGTGTCCAGTTTTGCCTCTAGAAAAATAATCTCTTGGGATGGCAGTAAGCTTGATTTTTGAATGTTGACTGTGTATCCCAAAGCCTGCAGCAATTGAATGACGTAAGCCAAGTGCTTTATCAAGGTCTGTTTGCTGTCTGCTTGTATTAGGCAGTCGTCCAGGTAAGAGTATATTTGAATCCCCCGGAGTCTGCAATGTGCCACTACTGATGCCAGGCATTTCGTGAATACTCTGGGCGCAGTAGATAAGCCAAACGGCAATGCTGAGAATTGAAAGTGCTCTGTTCCTGCAAGAAATCTGAGGTATCTTCTGAAACTGTGTCCGATAGGGACATGCAGGTATGCCTCCTTGAGGTCCAGAGTAACCAGCCAAGACCCCTTGCCCAGCATGGGAAGAAGTTGCTGTAACGTCAGCATCTTGAATTTTGGCACCATGAGAAAAGTATTTAGAACGGACAAGTCCAATATAGGCCTCCATTGTTTTTCTTTTCTTGGAACAAGGAACAGTCTTGAATAAAATCCCTGGCCTTGTTCCTAAGGAGGAACCTTCTCTATTGCTTTTATTCGTAACAGCTTTGAGACTTCTATGAGTGCCTCTGCCCTTTGATTTTGTGGCAGGTTTGGCATGCCTTGTCCTGTTGGTAAGGTATGGAAGTGGAACCTGTAACCTCTGTCTATTATGTCCAGAATTCAACTGTCCTTTGTTATAATGTGCCAGTTTTTTGAGAATAGAGATAATTTTCCGCCTAGAGGTGCTTCTATTTGAGCCTTGGTAGGCGGAGTGAAAGGTAAGTCATTGTGATTGTCCCTGTGGTGCAGGTGAACTACCTGTGCCACTTCTCTGATTTTGTGGTTGCCATTGGTGTCCCCTGTAGGAGCCTCGGTATTGCCCTCTACCTCGTGCACGCCTGTTCTTTCCCCTTTGAAACTTGTCAGAGTCTGGAAAGGACCAATTCTTTGAAGGCCAATTCCTGCTGAACCTTGGTGGCTGAACCTGGAGGAAATCCTTTACTGTCTGCACTGATTTTGCCTTCTCCTCAATAGATTTCAACACATCCTGAGCATTAGCACCAAAAAGCTTCTGTTTATCCAGAGGTGCGTCCAGGAGCTTTACTTTAACATGATCTGGCAGTGGCTGTTCTTTCAACCAAGCATGTCTACGGATAACAGCCCCTGTCATAGCTGCCCTACATGAAGCCTCTAATGCATCATAACCACACTGTAGAAAATGATTATTAACCTGCTGAGTGTTATGCACCAAATCCTGCAATGCCTTTCTATCTATAGGCTCAGGAGAGGCTATATTTTTCTGCAAATCATCCAGTAAATAATCCTGGCACTGAAACATATGAAAAAGGCAGTTAAGTGACCTCATGGCAAGGGTGGAAGAGGTATAAACTTTTTTACCCCATCTCTCCAGGGACCTTGATTCCCTGTCAGCTGGCAGTGGATTCTTGGCTGAGGAGGTAGCCACTCCTTTGGGGCCCTGTGAAATAGTTTCAAGATCCACAGAGTGGGCCTTAAAGAGATGCTTATGAGTTTCAGGAACCCTGTAATATCTGTCTGGCTTGACAGGAGCAGGAGGGAGAGAATCAGGGGAAGCACTGGAGTCTGAGTACACATCATCCAATACATCTAACACTGGAGGAATAGCTAATGGTCTGTGCTGGGGTAACTTAAGGAAGGTATGTAGCCTTTTCCTAGAATCAGAAAATTCCTGACCCTGCCACTTAAAATGTTCCCTCATGGAGTGGAGGACTTCACCGAAAGAAAAATCCTCTGGAGGAGAGGCAGAGGGAATAGATTCCTCAGCATCAGAGTCCTCATAAGCCTGGAAGGATTCTTCTTGGGTATCTGAATGCTCTGAATCCCCAGAGGCTTCATCTGAAGAGAGATTGTCAGCCTGCTCAGTTCTAGGCCTTTTTTCTGCAGGCGGCTGAGAACCTCTGTCTGGGTGAGGCTGAGACCCCCTGATGAGAGAGATTAGATCTGCAGCCAGAGACATGATTTGTTTGTCAGAAGGGGCCTGAGAAGTAGGTTTGGGATGGGCCTTGGCCTGGCTGGCGGCCTTAGCACGTGCAAAGGCCTTGATTGACATGGATACAGGAGGCCTAGCTGCCCCACGTGCAGGGGTAACTTTGTCCACTGGAATGGTGTCGGGTAGATCCAGAACTTCGGTTTCCAGAGGAAAATCAACAACCGGCACCGGTGTAGTCTCCGAGACCGAGGGATGAGTTAACACGGTGTCGTCGGCCTGGAGCGGTTGAATTACCGCTTCCGAAGGGACCGAAGCACTCGCGGAGGGCTTAGGCGTTATATCTGTGGAAGACGGGCGAGGATGTCGGTCCCGGTCCTTTCGTTTTTTGGTAGTTTGTGCTGTCGGTTGTTCCGACGGCATGTTGTAAGCGTAGGATTCGCCAAAAAAGTCTTCGGCAAACTCTGCCCGGCGCCTGAGAGTGCGCTTATTAAAGCAAGCACAGGCAGCACAGGCTGAGACGTCGTGGTCTGGGCCCAGGCAAGGGAGGCAGTAAGAATGGAAGTCCTTATGAGGTATTTGTTTACCACAAGACAAACAATTATTAACTTTCTCAATTTGTTCTGACATCGGCTGAGGCAAGAAAAAATGTTCCCCAATGGGGTACTTAGCTTTAAGATGACTTCGGTAACTGAAACACAGGAGCTGACCGACCGGCACTTGCGAACTGCTTCTGCTTCGGGCACCACGCAGCAAGAAAGACTGAAGAAGATGGCGTCGGCTGATGCCTTTATACTCCAGCCGCTCTGACGTCGGGGAGGAGGCGACATCGGCCGACGCCGGACCCAGACTTTGGAATCTGGCCAACCGAAGGGCTGCCTGAGGCAGGACAACCCATATGTCAGGACTGCAGTTGCATTCTTGAAGGACATCTGCATCAGCATTAAACATTTTTAAACAGATTTGACCAGCTAACTAGTTCCTTTTCTAGCTTGTAATGCACTTAACACACAGAAAGCTGCCTAAATCCTAATCAATACATTTCTTGTTTAATAAGAAACGAAGAATGGCAAACCAGTATTAAAAAGCACAGATATTAAGTTAGGCAAGATTTTTTAATCTTGTTTGACCACAACTTGAAGACAGCATCATCATGCCCATACACATTTCACCCCAGTTTAAACTTCGCATGTTCTCATAAGCTATATATTCTGCACTCTTTCCACATGTAACAATGTACTACTCTTGATTGGTGTTGGCTTTACCTTTACAGGCAAAAACTCTGTTTGGCTTGTAATATCAATGCAAGGAGTAATGTATGCAATTGTACACATGGAAGACATAAGTGTACTATGCATAACATCGCCCCTTACAAAAATTAAACTGACCAGCTCTGTGGAGCACAGGGCTGGAACTTTGTGACCAGGATGACCACAGATGGATCGGCAGCTCCGTCCTTAGAGAAGCGAAGGAGTTCATTCACTCCAGGAGGGACTTATGTATTTGGCACTCTCCCATTGAGAGGACTGTCACATTGCCACTAAAAATTTGGAAAGAAAGGGCAAAGGCGGAGATAAGTGTGGTGATGGACAGGACATCCGCAGTTGCTGTACTCATTTAGGGCATCCAAAAAAATCCCCATGTATATGGCAGCATGTATTATAGTACTAAAAGCTCTGTAGTGAATTTCTCCATCCTCTTCACAACCTGCTGTGGCCAAAGTGGTTCAAATTCCAAAGGGAGGGTTGGGTGGTAGTGCCAGGGCTACTACTGCATCAGTAGGAGCACGAGGCAGCAGAATGCCAGCTGGAAGATGTGCAATTTGGGGGCGGTCCACAAAAAATTTAAAAACATTTAAAATATCCATAACTCATTCCCTATACAAGCAATATCTTGGCTTACACAATATCTAGTCTGTCATGAAGTACTCTGTAAAACACTGAAAACAGATTAAATCTTTATTGGGGGGGGGGGGAGGCTTTTGTCTCCCTCTTCTCTAAAGCGGAATAGTTTATAAACTGCTCAGTCTTCCTTTCTATAAACTGCAGGGCTAACACAAAAAAGGCATCTGCTCTTAAATTACGAATGAGAAGTGAGGTTGTTATGAATTCACTACAGACTGCCACTGTAGACACCTCTGCAGTTCACACTGACACTTGTTTTGCAGTAACAGCATGGCTTTCGTGACATCTCCCTGTTGAGGTGTATGTGAACATTTGTAGCATTTCCAAGTGAGAATTTGTCAGCGATAAATTATTTTAATACAATTTCTGTTGTTTTACACGTCTTGTATGCAAGACTGAGACCACAGTGATTTGTATCTTTACTCATATTACTGGACCCAGAGTTAATAACCCTTTGTATGAAATACTTTTAAGTTTTGCACTCAAGTACATTTTTTCTTTAAAGTGTGATATCTTCCCTATTTATTTTCTGTTAATTCAGCTCGCTGTTGTCCTTCTTGCAATGGTTAGTACGGCATTCTTTTAATTCTTTCACTTTGTTACTGCTTGTCTTCTGCTTATTACACAACTGTTTTTGCACTGCCAACTCTGTTGTCATGGTGAGGACTGCACCATCATGGAAACAAGATACAACCACTTACAATGAGAGAATTGGGGGGGGGGTCCAATTGTTTTCTACATATTTGTCTTAGAAAGATTATTAGATGCGATGAAAACCTTGGGAATAAAAATTAACCATATAAAAGAAGTTCTATTTAGTTAACAAAACAGCTGCTGCTGCCTCGCATTTATGAACAAAAAGCGTAGAGTGCTCTTCTACTCTAAGCCTCTGACTCGTGGAGATGAATGGCAGGCTTTTTGTTTAATTAAAGCCTAAGGCCACGGTCATGCTTCATTACATTGCTACAGCATGCTTTAATGCCTCTTTAATTACTCCAGCATAACTTCATAATTATATGATAAAGGCCGCCAAATCTTTTTCATCATCTCAGGTATCTGGCCTCAGGATGAAAAAATGCAGTAAAACACTGAAAACAGATTAAATAATTTTTTTTTTTTTTTTTTTTAATGGCAAGGAACTACAGACTCTTTTTCCATCACACCAGCATCTACCTTTTATCACTATACTGCATAAACATCCATTCATCCATTCTTATAAAGACTTTTTTGCTGAAAGCTGAGTGAAAGTCAACAAATTATTAGTAACTTTAGTGTAAAAATTGTAACTCTAACTTGTTTGTGAACACTGGCAAAGAGCCAGGTTATTTATCTCACTAGCATCTCAGGACTGGAAATGGGCTAGAGTGATGGAGAATATAGTCAGTGAGGGAAGAGGGCAAATTCATTAAATGGACATCCTTCCTACCTAGAAAGAGGATGTATGCCTTATCTGGTATCATGAACCACCAGTTAATGGACTCAAGAGATGCATCACAACCATCCCCAACTGAAGTCAACACATAATTACTACATTACAAAGATTTAGGCATTCAGGTGTACTAGATAGGGACTAGAGGAACTAACAGCCCTATGATCACAAGGTTCACAAGAATGAAAAGTTAAGGGTAACAACACGTTATATGGCGTAGAGTATGTGGAATTACTAACTTATTTTAATGAAATGTTTCTACAGCTAGCAAGGTTGGCAGATCACTGATCAGAGAGAGACTCTGAAATCAATGTGAAATCAGGAAGCATCTGGGATATTCTGTCCATTTCAAACTACTACTTTCCTATTTTGTTCAGACTACAAAAATCAATTTTAGCCTTCTGTACACACTTGTAATGTTGACTATACTGCATCTGCTGTGGTAAAAATACGTGACTAGTAACGCTGAAGTGCGCTTACTTTCAAACAAATGGGAATAAGAGCGAGATTCCCATTTCCGTACTTTTTTCTTTTCTCTGAGTTTGTGAGACCTCGGACATACTACATTTAGATATCCAGGTTGGGGGGGCACAGCCTCAATGTTTTGAGGGAATTGGGGCCCTCACCTCTCTACAAAAACAAAGGATTTCAGATTTTTATGATGACTGAGCTGGTGGTGCTGCGGTAGCATTGTCGCCTCTTAGCAAGATCTTGTCCCTTTCGATTCTCAGCTAGAGCGTCTTCTGTGTGGAGGCATACGTGAATGGGGCATGCCTTTGTTGAAGGTTGTGCGTCAGGGCTGGTAACCCGGTACGTAAAACCCACTACCAATCATTAGCAGACCGGAGTTCCGCTGTGGCGACCCCTAACCGGGAAAAGCCGAAAGACACAAACAATGATGACTGAGCACACATTTTGGAATTATAACATTTTAAATTTTGGATGCTTGACTGAGTGCTTTACGTTTCAACATAAGCAAAGTTTGACAATCAATTATGAACTCATTCTGGGGAGTGGGGACAGAACATTTCACCCAAAATAAAACTGCACTACCGAATTCAACAGCATTGCACCCAGGACTGCTTTAGAACGCATAAACTAGTGTAGACTGCAAAAAGCAGACTGAATTAATGAAAGTTTTTGAAGGGTACAGCTACTTATCAAAATCAAAACTCAAGACATGACCTCAGTTTGTAATAAGCGCATAGTCAATTTGTTTAGGCCAAAGTATTCTGTACACACACACATATATCCATTTTATTTATTTGTTTACATTCTGTAACACTACTGGTTTCAGTCATTTACAACTTGGAAGGGAAAGTAGGAATGTGGCAGAGACCAACTCAGAGACCCCACTGTTAACTGTCAGCTCAACACCACAGATCAGCTCTCCACACCAGCTGTGTGGTCAGGATTTCTTTTGACTTGGAACAGCAGTGCCCCTCCCCCAGAAGTTTAGGCCAACTCTGCCTCAGCCAGCACTAGACTATGGACAGCAATACCATTTCACTCCTGGAAAGAAAAAAAAAACTCATGAAATGACAAGTTTAAGCAAAAAATAAGCCACTGGGGTAAATCTGCAAAAATCTTTCATACGATATACAACCATAAACCATGACAAATAAGAAAACAGGGTTTTTTTTTAAATTCTAGTACATCTCCCTGAACAAAAATTAATTTTCCTATGCTGAATATTTTCAATGATTTGTGAGTCAGTCAAGTGTGAGTTTCAGTTAAGTCAAATGTTTGAAAGAATTTTTCAGTCAAGTAATGTTCAATCAAATGATTGCAAACCTTTGTGTGTGCATATATATATATATATATATATATATATATATATATATATATATATATATATATACACACACACACACACACACACACACACACACATACATACACACACATTTATATAATATATCCATCCTTCATATACAGATATGCACGTGTTTATCACCTACTACAGGCTTTATTTGGACAGTATATGTTGTTGTTGTATCTTTCGGCTTTTCCCGATTAGGGGTCGCCACAGCGGAACTCCGGTCCGCTAATTGGCAGTAGATTTTTACATACAGACTTGCCAGGCCTGACGCACAACCTTCAATGAAGGTTCCCCCATTCATGCACGTCTCCACATAGAAGACGCTTTAGCGGAGAATCGAACAGGACAACGTCTTACTGAGAGGCAACAACGCTACCGCAGCACCACCACCGCAGCTATTTGGACAGTATATACAACACAAATTTAACAAACTCTCACGAGTAGTTACCATACCAGATGGCCACAAACTTCTGTCAAACAGGTATTTGTGTTGTGTTGGCAGACTTGTACAGTTCTGTACTGAAAGTAGTTTCATTAAACACAAACTAGTTTCTTTACAATTTATTCAGTGTACTTTTTTCCCTATATCACAGACGCATGGAGGATGCATATTAGAAAAAGGACAACCGAGTACGCCAAGATCACTGGCAGTACAGATGGACCACCAGGATTGTAGCACTACTGCAAACCACTGCCACAGAAACTACTCAAAAAAAAAAAGAAAAGAAAAGAAAAAAGAAAAAGAAAATTATAGTATGAAGATACTGAGAGAAAAACAGAAACAGATGAAGGCTAGGATGTAACTGGGTTATGACATGTAAACTTGAGATGGAACTCCAGTTAATGTAACTGTGCTAATTACAAAACATCTGCACAAATTCATTCTACATCTACAAGATCTAGTCATCTTATGTGTCTGTATACCTGTCCTGTTTGTTTTGCTACATGCTTAGCAAACTATCTGCCTACCTAGCTAGCTATCTAAATAAAAAAAAAAAGTACAGGGCAATAACTCCAATCTGTCCTTCTATATGTATATTTGTCACCCAGTTTTTGTCTTAAATAAACAAATAAAAACCAGAGGGGATTACTAAGCAACAAAACTCTAAACACAGGATTGTGATCTTTACTTTTCCTGTTAATACTACTTAATTGCAGTTTCATTGGGGTTGGTCTTTTTTTCTCCCCTTAATGGCAAATTACAGTTCTTATGAATACCTTAAGTGGCTCAGATACTTAAATTTATTTGAAATCTGCCATCTGCAATAAAGTTGTGGTACAGTGTGTACTGCACACAGGAAAACTGGATTACCGTTACAAGTCGGTTACTGATTTCTGTACCTAAGAAAGTGCCACACATCTGCCTTCATCACTTTTCTTTTGCCACATTAACTGCTGATTATTTGAAATGGTAGAGCTCTATTGCAGATACAATAAATATATTGTACACGTGGCTAAACAATTTTCTTTTTAAAGAAAGTAGTGAAAAACTGGCAAAGGCAAGAGTTTAATCATACTTTGAAAATGTTCCGTTGTCTAGTGTGATCACTCCAAATCATTACGATCATTAAATTACTGACTAAAGTGTTGCAGTCAACAGCAAAATAAAATGGATCAATATAGAGCAGTCAACGGTGACTACCACTCACCTGTACTGTGTGTGCACTAAGCATGTTATATTTATTTTAAATCATATAACGCACATCAGTAGTGTATCTAGGGTGGGGTGAGAAAGGCGACTGCCCCAGGGGTGCGATCAGCTGATCCCAATCTCACTTTAATGCAATACCGGCTTTTAAAAGCCAGAATTGTATTTGTGGTCAAATATGACTGCTGTAGCACTCCATGCGCGGTCTAAACTGTAGCAAGCAGTTAGCTACATTTTACAAGTAAAATCTCGCTCTCTCTTTTTTTTTTCTTTAAATAAAACCTGAGTGCTATATCAAATCCAGGTCATCTAGGGGATAATCAGGACTTCCATCACTCTATATCACAAAATCAGCACTGTGACTAAGCTCTGTTGTAATACCCATAGCTTAAATATGTGTTAGCACTGTAACACAGTGGTCTTAATTACTGCTACAGCTGTAGTGTATTCCTGGCTGCAGTTCTGAATACTTTCTCACTCTCTCTCAGTAACAGTATTGCTTAAATATGTGCAAGTTTTTATCCTCCTGACTGGAATCTATACCTTTTTCCATGTGCTCCCATTCTATGCCTGCTAGGGTGTTTGTTTTACCACAATATTTTATAAAAACCTTTATTATGTAATGCACGGAACACACTGATTACACTACAAAACTGCAAAAAAAGATAGATGTGTTAATGTAAAGTGAGACCCAACTGTAACCATGCTTTCAAAACAATTGTTCTCACTGATCATATCCCATTATGACGTGTTCTCGACAAGGATGCCAAGATTCACCTCTCAAGCTTTGCTCTCGAAGTGAACTTCTTCACATCCATGTCTCAAATACATAATAATGTGGTTACAATCAGAGACCAAATCATAACCCTCTATGTAGTGCATGGAGCGCCAGGATTACCATCTAACAACAGGGAAACTGCATGTTGGTTCAGCGCTACTAGAGATCAAGAACTGACCCTTTACAAATGCTTAGAAGGATGCATCTCCTATGTGCTGTTAAGACGGCATACGAAACTAAAAGCGGACAGTACCAGACAGTAATCAGCAGCAACAGGACCAAAAAAGCTTTGCTTTGACTCCCGCTTCTGCTTGATGTCTGCTATATTACAGAGAGTATTTTGAATTAAACTGCTTCCCTTAGGCAGGGATTATGTAAAGATGTTAACGACTTAACCACTACTTTATCGGCTTTCAGAAATCGGCAGAGCACTTTGCATTTATTTATTACTTTTGTGTAACTGGTGGTACATGGAGCAGATTAATCTCCACAAACCACAAGTTAATGATCAGATTTCCAATCGTAACAAAATATTGTGCATTTTCAACATGAATGCAAAGATTCACCACTCATACTTCGCTCTAGAAGTGATTACTGGCATCCATATCAACTTGATGACAATATATTTAAGATCACAGACTTGATCATACCCCCTCTATTTACCAAGCACCGTAAACTGTAATAGAACACTCCAAAGTATTAAAAAAAAAAAAAAAAAAAAAAATTTTACACCAAATGAAAGAAACTGCTTATGATTCTACTATATTGGAATTCTAATGCTCAAATACAGTCCATTTGAAATAGAGTTCGAAAAGTAATTAACAGTTTTGCTGACCGGTATGGCTGCTGGTGTATGCTGTTTTCAAAATCTGCATCACCAGTGACTAAACATTTAATAAAGTGTGCTGCAGTTTTAGAACGTATACATTTTATACACCTTAATGAAAGTGAATTTTATGTCAGCCTCCTACGCAAGACAATCCCCTCCTCTTTTATTCTACATTCTCTTGGAATGTTTTAAAGCTATAAAGTGTCAAATGTACAGAGAAAGCCACAGAGAAACAATGGACAGGGAGACTTTTCCTGGGGTAACTTTTTCCAGGCGTGTCAGAGGAAGACAGAAGCTAACTTGTTCCCTGCCAAAGGAAGCGTTGAGAGATGATGCTAAATTCTTGATCCCCTTCCAGATATTGCCTTCAAATGAGAAAGAAATGGTGGAGAATATTACAATTAGAGTACTTTAACTACGCAGCAGCAGACAAGTATTATGCAGTTGCAATGAAAAAAATCTTTGGCAACTTCTGTGTTACGAGTGCGTTGTTACAGAGAAATAATGTGTTCTGCAACATTTTTAAGTTCTTTGTTTTACTGTTAAAAGGCACAATTTCAATCAGCCCTTTTCTGTACATCTATAGAAGAAAAAAAAACAAATGGAATCATTAAAAAAACAGAAAACCTATATTTCTTTCAACAACAAAAAAAATTATTCTGCCATCTGAGTGTGGTATACCCCTGATGATGGGGTCAAAACAAATGAGCATAAAACAGAAACCTAAAAAAAACCTTCTGGCATTGCACAATGCTTCATCTAGCCTACATGTACAATGAAAAGGGCAAGACTCAAAGGTAATTTTCCAGTTCTTCAGAATAGACTAACAAAGGGCTAAAGAAACAATCTCTACGCAATTTACACTTTGTCAATATTGAGATTTCTTGCAAGAAGCAAACATGGGAAGCTGAAGACATCCTGAAGGGTCCGATTAGTGTTCAATAGAGATGTAACTTCAGATAACTAAAATGTGAACAGTGTGTTCAAAGTGACTGCTTTTAAATGGTCATCCCAGACTAACAACTCAGCTTTCGCTCATATCTCCAGCTGCTGTTAGAAAGGCCGTTTGCACTTTAGTATCCTAAGCTGAATTCTACTTCACCACCCTCTCCGGCTAGATTATTTCCGGTTTCCTTCCTTCCTTCCTCTTCTCTACACATTTGCTCACACTGCAGCTATTTAATATCTTTACTCAAAATGTCAGTCCACAGGCATCACTCCAAGACAAGCCCTGTATATTTTTTCCTCAATGACGTCTTCTTTACTTTGCTCTGAAAGCTTCAATGCCTCCCCCCACCCTTCACTAATTTAAAGTTCATTAAGAAGACAATTATGCAGGGAAAGATCACAGACAAAAAAATACGGTGGCAGATAAGGTGGATGGAGAGCATTACTGAAGTAATGAATACGAATCTGCAAGAACTTAAAGCAACAGTTTTTGGTAGAAATGCCGGGTGTGCTTAAATCCTTCAGATCACAGAGTTGTATTCAGCTAAAAGGCAAAACAACAATGCCCTTGTATGAATCACACTGTGCTGTTTAGATATCAGACACCACCTTCCCAGGTTTAATGTGTTAGTGTCTGCCGTTTCCAGCAATCCATTCCTAGTGACAATGGAGAAGGGTAATTAATGGCAGGACTTTTTGCTGTTGCACAGTGGCACAGACACTGCTCTAGCCTGCATCACAGAGCTTACTTTGCTAGTTATGTTCTTGGATAAGTTGGTTTCTGTATGGCGTCTGCATGTTTTCCAGATGTCCATAGGTAGCAGTTCATAGTTCACAGGTTAGTACTAGGCTAACTGCCCTTGCAAGCCATTTTAAGCCTAGTTAATTATCCCTAGTGAGACTCAAACCCTGCACCTTGTGTTTGTAAGGAAAACACCTTAACCATTAGGCCACCCTCCATATTGGCTCATTGCCATGTGCAACGAGTTCTTCCTCCTTCTCCAAGTTGTGCCTTGGGTTAACTGGTTCATAGTACTCAAACCGTGAATGCCTGCATGTAAAGCCAGGACTCTAACCACTACACTCTCAGCTTGGTGTTCTCCCCAGTTAACATGTGTGCACACTGCATAACAATGGGTAGGTGTGTGCACCTATGAGAGGCTGACACCCCAGTTGGGATTAGTTCATTTGTCTTTGCACACAAATGATTCCCAGGATTGACTCTCTGTATCTCTGCATACCAATCATGAAGAAACTCTAGTCTGTTTAGGTTATTAGCCCTGCTACCCATGAAAAATGTCATTCATTGCACTTATCAAATGGCTGTGGTAACCTCAAACTAAAATGTGTAATTTTCTTTTACAAATCCCCCACCTGGTCCAGTTTATTTTGCAACTACCTTGCACCTTCCTCCACAACAATGATATGACAGAGTATAGAATATAAGTACGGAAAGTAGTGTGCACCTGTTGCCTCAAACAGCTTCTCCAAGAATGCAGTACAGGCAATCCTGATCCATTTACTGTGCAGCAGTTCAAGAGAAATATATCCCATCTAGTACACATCTTGCTCCTGTAGGCCCATTGGTCATGGCATGGACTCTCATCCTTCATTATTCATTCCCAAGGGTGAGAATGCCAGAGGAGACATTCTGGTCTTCTAGAGGACAAACTGCCACTGGACCTATATTGCTCTAGTTACCAGTCAAAGATCTCCTATAAGAAAGTACATTAGTTTGTAAAGGTAAAGCTCTGTCACATCAAAGTGGCTACATCTGCTCCTCTGTGTGTCAGACAAACATGTAGTGCAGCCTGTCTTCAGGCTATGAGACAGCTGCATGGTTCTTGGTGGGTAATGATGATGCAAGTGTGTGTCTGTGTGTAGTCCTCCCAGAGAATTCCACACAGACTGCAATGTCCTCAGTCAGAGGCCTACCAGACTGGTGCAGCTGTCATTAACATGATACTCATGAAGTCTGAGACGTAAAGTTAAACTCTGTGGACTCGAATCTTGTACTTATTGAGCTTCTCATATCCTGTCTGGATGCCCTAGATCCTGTAATGTTCTCAACTGCAAGTCTCTACCAGAAGTTTTTTTTTTTTCTATATGCGTTAGAGGTCTTGATTGTGACAGTGCTCAAGAATCTGTCACTGGACTATTAAAAGGACCAAAAACAGGGATACTTTAAATATTGCCCTTAGAAAGTTAATAGAATGACAGGTTTTGCCTTAGCACAAATTTTTTGAAGGGTGTGAAGTCAAAATCAAATGTCTGTCATTTTCAGACTTCAACCCTCAATAATTCACCAACGATTTGTCAGACAAAAAAAATTTATGATAAACAGACCAAAAACATGAAGCAAATACCATTTTTCAAAGAACATTAATAAGTGACTTATTTTGACTGTAAAAGGAAGCGTATTCCAGTCTTACAAAGCAATTGACAGTGTGTGCACCACCTTGTATTACTGATGTAAACATTTTCTGTGTTAGGCAGCAAGGCAAGTGGCTCAGAATTAAGAGTAAATGGTCAACCTGGTTGTATTTTATTCAGGGTTTTGGTTGGGTCAGAATGGATATTTGGAAAGGGCTAGTATACAAAAAATGAGGCCAGTTTATCAAAACATACCCAACCAAAATGGCAGGATGCAGTTGTACAAACACGTATTTTGGGTCTGGGAACATGGAAAGCATAAAAAAATTAAAGGAATTATGCATGCTAAAGGAGACCGTGCTAGAAGAGAGAGAACTGAAAGGTGGCATTTCCGGGTAGGTTGGCGGTGCAAGTAATAAAGGAGATGATCAGAATCGGATTACGAATAAAAGCCATCTCTTTGCTGGAAAATTATCTATAAACTCTAGTTTGACGATGTTGTTGAGAGGCATGCACAATGGCACTTTGACAACAGTGACACTGCACATTACAGGAACTGAACTGGAAGAAAGTGATGCAATCAGAACTTGGATATATAACATGAAGACAGCAAACAGATGTCGCTTTACGACTGGGATAAATACTTCCAAAGCTCTGCCACATGCCAGTTTAACAGTGTACAATGCAGTTGTATAATGAAAGAGGATACGGACAAAAAAGAAAATGAAAATTTAGATGTAAATTAAGAAAGAAAAAAGAAAATTAAATGCCTCAATACTTCACTCTGAGGCTAGTGTTTTATGAATGGCTGGAAGATTCTAGGACACTGTATTTTGTACTTCTTAATTTATTGTTCTCTCTACTTGTCTGCTTGTAATTGTGTATAGCAATTTTTCTTCATGCTACAAGTGGAAACCAGTTTACACATAGCAGCACCTTTCTAGCAAACATTATAAATCTATCAGCAATAAGTTTATACCATTCTGTGGATAATTTACATTCATGCATCTTTTAAGTGAGACTGCTGTTCCCAATGCCTTCTTACAAGAAGGCAACAAGAGCTTCAGAAATGGTAGGTGGGACCTCCATGGACATTAATATCAAAGCTGCCAGCTTATGTCACCCCTTGGTAAAGACACAGACAGCTAACCGTCACAGGAGGTAGATTACTAAAGAGAACTGAATGGCATTGTGGTTATTAATGGCTTTCCTAAATGCTCGTAAAACTGCCCTTTTAGCCTCAGTAAGTGATCTAAAGTTTTCACATCAAGCAGACGAATGACTACAGCCATTACTCCAGCAGAGGGAATTCTTGCTGACCTTTCACATTCATAAAATCACCAGGGAAAACCCCTGCCCCATGCTTCCACTAATTAGCCCTTCTACATCAGACAATCTTCAAATGACAGGCCAAGCAGAACAGCCAAGTCCTAAAGACCTTCAAACTCTCAGAGAAAAAAAAGCCAAATTATGCTTGCAGGCCAAAGAGCTGCTTATGACCTCATAGAAAAGCACAGGACTTTAAATGACCCAGAAAAAATATTAACAGCTATGAAGATCAACTTGAAATCATATTCAAATGCAATATTTTCTTTCACTCAAGGCCCCAACCCCAGAAATAATTTACAAAACATACAGCAATCAAACATTCTCTTTATTAGAAAGCCACTAAGTTTAAATCAGCAGTACTACTTTGTTTTGACAGAGCATGAAATGTTTCTTTTTATGGATCGATGGTTAAAAAGAAGGCAAATAAACTAAATTTCTGTGTTATTAATGGACTGCCACCATGAGTTTCCTGAAATGTTTTACTGCAAATAAACCAGAACCCAAATTCAATCACAATACGTACTATCATCTAATAGGTTACAGACCTTCCCAAGAAAAATAACAGTTTTAATATGTACCAAAATGCTAGCAACACAGGGTACACCATTCCCTACATCACTAACTGAAGAAATGATGCCAAAACAAAATCACAGTTCCAAGCAGATAGAGTTACAACTAATTCTCATGGCAGCCAGGATACATTCCAACAGGTAATCATTTCAAGATTCTGGAGTATTTGGTATGCCTTATCGTGTTATGTTAATCCAGCTGTGGGGAACGTGGACACAAACACTGGTGTTTTTCAAAAATCATGATAAAAGAAAATGTCTCCTGAATAAGTCTGTGCTTCATTTCCCGCTCATCATAGCAAAGTGAAGGTATAAATTACGATCCAGCTAATCTCTTTGTTGCTGACCATATGGACTAGGTCTGCACTCGTGTGTCATCCTGAGGACCCTGGTACTAGGTTCTTTCACAGGTAGCCAACAAAAGTGACTGTACAATCTTTACTGAAATATGCTCCTCTCTTAAATACTATGGTGAGCAAACAAAAGCATCTGTACAAATGAAGATCTGTTTTGACTGGCCCCACAATCCTAAGCATAGTATACCACTATGAAACAAACCACCACTGAGGTACTAATATGTGCCAGTCAAGACCCCCCTCCCACGTACTACAGAAGACAGCATAACTCAGTATAAGGAGCGATCAATGCTTTGTAAAGAAAAGGTACGTCATCTATACACACACACATATATATATATATATATATATATATATATATATATATATATTTATTTATTTATTTATTTTTGGGGGGGGGGCTTATTGTGGTTTAAATTTGTAAGTCATATTTGATTTTAGATTATTACTGCAGTGTAAAACTCACTAATAACGGTCAGTCAGTGGCT
This sequence comes from Protopterus annectens, assembly GCF_019279795.1. Classification (NCBI taxonomy): domain Eukaryota; kingdom Metazoa; phylum Chordata; order Ceratodontiformes; family Protopteridae; genus Protopterus; species Protopterus annectens. The sequence goes on along the minus strand of NC_056750.1, from coordinate 570,434,095 downwards.
CAGCAGGTAGAAAACTTGCCTCTGATGCCAGGAACATCAAAACCTTTGGGTTCTATTCCCCAAACCAGATGTTTGGATTCATATGCCAGTACTAATGTTATTAACACAATGCAAGACCATGTTAGCAATCATGAGATGTCATTCTTTAGGTAACTCGTTAAACTGAGGTCCCATACACCCAACAAGGTGATAACCCCAGAGGATGTAGAAGACCCCATTGACCCTTAATGAAAAGGGAGCAAGGGATAAATGAAAAAAAAAAAAAAAAAAAAAAATCAGAGCTTGGTCCTTCGTCAGATAAATGTTAATGATTAAGAAGAATTCTGCATAAGCAATACATTGAAGTATATACTTTTTGTACATACATTACTTTGCAATTTTTACGACATATTCCTTGTCCCTTCCCACAGTTTGGCACTGTATAAGCAATTTATTCATTTGTATTTATTTACTTACTCACTTATATTTATTGTATTTTAATTTTGTTTGCAGAATTTAATAAAAAAAACTCTCTCAGTGGAGCACAGGGCCCCCTTTTGTAGCTCACTCTCTTAAAAATAAATCTGCTTACTATCTCAGTCATTTGAACATGTACAGAAATTATCATGCCATGGTCAGTATCGGTTCCATTCACTAACGCAACAGAAAAGGGCTTTGCAAACGGAGCTTTCAGCATCAATAAACTCGTCAGAAAAATGCTATTTTTGCCAAAATTGCTGTAGTACTATGGATTGCTGAACTGCCTAAAATAAAAAAAAAAAATAGTGCATGCGTGTGTGTGGGGGTGCGTGAGAGTTTATTTTAGGGGAAGATATGGTTTCTGAGTAATTACTTAAAGCAGGTCTCATTAATGAGCTTACTGGTGATGGAGGATTCAGACATTTCACAAAGGCTCTCGTCCCTTTTTTTAGGTCCTAAATCTTAAACCTTTCTCTCCAAAACTGGAATGGAAGGGTTATTGGGATAGTACAGCCTTTAATTTCTGTTGCCATGTGTAAGAAAGTGTTTTCAGACATGCCCCTTGACGGGTCAGTAAAACCAAAGTATTATATAAGTACAAGTTTACCTTGAAAAGACTGCAATGGTAAACATGTTTTATAGTGTTTGGCACAGACGGGATAAGAATGACTGAACTGGCATTTCATTGTAATGCCAACTGTTCTCTCAAAAAACAGCAGCTTTACTACCATAGCTAAATACAGTTACAGCTGCTTAAATGCAAACCAAGCTTTTGACAGAGAAATATGAACAATGAAAGTAAAGAATGAACTAGAACAAAATGCCATTCATAAATTTTACATGGTATTCATTAACTACTAAAGTCTGTCTGTGTCTTTCGGCTTTTCCTGGTTAGGGGTCGCCACAGCGGAACTCCGGTCCGCTAATGATTGGCAGTTGATTTTTACGTACCGGCTTGCCAGGCCTGACGCACAACCTTCAACGAAGGTATGCCCATTCACGCATGTCTCCACGCAGAAGACGCTCTAGCTGAGAATCAAACTGGACAGCATCTTACTGTGAGGTGACAATGCTACCGCAGCACCACCACCGCGGGTCATTCATTAACTACTAAAGTGCAATTGTAAATAAAGAAATTTGAAAGTGCTAGAAAACTGACAATGGCAGACTGACGTGAAGGACTACTTCTACAGCCTCTACACTAATACAACACAGGAAAGTCTGTCATATTTGTGGAGATTATCAAATTAATACAGTGCTTCACAGTAAGCAATATTTGTTACAACACACGGCACGCAGTTCTACACCGCTTACAGGGGAACTCTGAATAAATGTAGTACAAAAGAACACCTACAGACTGAGATGAAGTCTTGGAAGCTTCTTCTGATTATAAACATGAACAAGGGCTACAAATAGTTATTCAGTGGCGCACAGAATTAGATATCCTTATGACAAATGCAAATGGATAAAGTACAATCAGGACGACTTGCAATGGTAATGGTCTACAAGTTCCAAGTTTAGTGAATATGCAATGCTGCTTAGAGGATTTCCTGATGAAAGTAGATGTCATGAAGATCACATGAACAATCTAGAGAAGATCCTTGACTAATAAAAGGTTTTCTGTTGGTCTGAATGCAGTAATCAAGTGAGTTTTTCAAGGAGGAAATTTTTTTTGCTACGGGAAATGACTGACACAGCTAGACAGAAGACATCACAAAATAAAAAAAGGTGTGCTGAATGCACCCAGGTCTCAAAGTGCTATAAACCATGACTAATCTACTATTACAGATTTCTGCCAAACCTCTCAAAGGCTACTGCAGAACAATCTAGCTTTTAATAAAGAGTTGTGACCATATATTCCAAGCAATCAAAACAGGATAATACAGGACATGCAGAATGATGCCTTGTATTATGGAAACAGCGTTGCTTTATCAAAAACCCCAAGACAGCATAGACAGATTAACCAAATATGCTTCATAAACACAGAATAAACTTGAACCAAGTCATTTGTGTGCATTTGCGTACATTTGCATGTACGTATGCATGCCTGGAATCCTGTATATATATATATATATATATATATATATATATATATATATATATATATATATATGTGGGAGGAAGGCATATAAAGTAAACAAAAGTTCAGCCAGTATTCCCATGGAATAAGTTTCACATTGGTAAATAGATCTATATCCTGCAGCACTAATCACTTTTCCAAGGTGCACATTCCATTCACGTGGAATAAAAAGAAACAAAACCACTTGTAAAAAAAGATGGACTGTCGCAGAACAGCCTCCGACAACGCAATTTCATTTATAAGAAATGCTCACAATCACCTGTAATGCTAAAATAAGGAGATTACTTATTACCAGCGACTTGCATAAAGTTTTTATTTTTGAGGATGTGAAGTGAGTTTGAACTGCGATTTTAGATAAATGTGGTGTGGATAATTGAGTCTATTACAGTACATATTAATGTGACCTATATTACATTACAACACAGTGGTTGAACAGTTATTAATGAATACCTTCCTATAAAAGGAAACAAGACCTGATCCTGTACAGTTCAAAATGTGCCAGGTCATACGTCTCAAATGTCTGATTTTTGCAAAATATCTTTACCTCACATTTTTGCCCCACCCTTGTATTTTTTTTTTTCTGGCAAATCTGTAAGGATTACAGTCAGTTAATAATGCCCGGCATTACAATTTCATACTACAGAAAATGCATGTTGAAGCAAAATCTGTTCTCACTTTAAGTGGATTAGAGCAATATTTTAAGATTTGGGGGTTTTGTCATTCATAACTGTTTGCTATGTCTCCGATTCTTGATCAAGGACATTGACAGCCATGTACATAAATGTCATAAAATGACGGCCAAGGAGAAATGATTGAGTAGTCTGCATGGCATCTGCAGCTGAAAGGATAAACTGCAGGGCACCACAGTGGTAAACGCCTTCTAAATTATGTACCAGAATACTGGACAATATACATAAAGTGCATGTGGGAGCTGTGAAAAAAAAGTTCCTTTCTTGTGGCTTTGCATAGTAGCCAGTATTGACAAGCAAACTGAATTATGAAAATCTTTTCTACATTCCAAACAAATGAAAGAGCCATGTCATTGTGCTTTGTGCAGTGCCAAGTTGATACTATCGGACCACTCCGACTCATTATTCATTACCACAGATGCATGCTGAGCAGGGTGCACTTTTGAAAGTCCAAAAACATTACGTGCAATCCTCAGAACAGCAACGCTAAGTGTGACTGGGAAAACTTATGTCAACTGCAATGCTGTGGTATCCCAGGGTATTCCACCTTGTTCAAATGTGGAAGAAAGCCATTAAAGTCATATGGCCTGAATACAAATCACAGCAGCACAAGACCGTTCAACACCAGCGATGCAGTTTCTGAAATTGGACTTAAAGTTGAGCTTACATTTACTGAAACAGAAACTTTGGTACTGTATAGCTCATTTTAAGACAAAACTACAGGGTTGAAACAAGACAGCCAAGTCAAAAAGACTGAAGCATATGGCCTGTGATGCCAACACTGTGTGAAATGGCACAGAACAGGCATGAAGTGCCCATTTGTTAGAAGGCATATCACCATTGTCAGGATAAATGATCTTTGATGGAATGCCAAGTGTCAGAGTGCTTATGTCAAGATGTAGGACACCAGCCGTACCCACAGAAAGATGGACACTGCTTACTACTTTAGTGGGCACCCTTCTTTGGGTAACGGAAGAAAGCTGGAACAAATAAGTGCCATAACCCTGAAAGGAAGGGTTACCAGGGTGACTGGAGTTATACCCAGAAGAGAATGGACGACTAATGCAGCTCTCTAGTGTTAAGTTCCTCTGTCTTTACACTGAAAAAGAGAACTAACCTAGTAGGCCTAACTATGCCATACTTCCAAGTCCTGCAAGGTGAAGCCTCTAAGATGGGAAGCAAACTACAATAAACATTAAAATAAAAAGTAAGTTCGGTATACAAACAAAATACAACCACAATATTCTGAACTGTTAATATCAAAAACATACAGAAATGCTACATTTTATGCATGCACGCGTGCTTCCCTTCACAATTTCTGAGACAATAATTACAAAAAGGGAGTATTAGCCCCTGCATCACCAATGTCGAAATGTACCATTTCTAATGTTACTGTACTTTAGAGGATGGGGCAAATCCCAAACTACTTTTGTTGCATTTCCAGTTCTCAGAATTACAATGGGAGCCTCGTGAGTATGCAAGTGTATTTTAAGTGGGTGTGTGTGTGTTTAACATCACAATGTCAAAGTGCACATCTGCCATCGTGGATGTACGAAAGGCTGTTGTCAACGGTTCATATTACCAAAAAATGCCGAAGCCACAAAAGAGCGAATGCCAATGTGCATTGCCCTCCCTTTTGAAACAATTTATTCTGTTTGGCTCCCAAATTGATCAAGGCTGTACATGACAATAGTGATGTAAACTTGTGCCTACTTATCCAAATGTTATCTATATCATCATAGACAAAAATAATCACCATGGGAATATAGTTAAGTTCTAAGTGTCAAATGATTGTGGGTCTTGCCAAATGGCATTTAAGTAATGTTGATACAGCCAGTTGATGTCTTTGGGCTTTTCCCGGTTAGGGGTCGCCACAGCGGAACTCCGGTCCGCTGATGATTGGCAGTAGATTTTTATGTGCTGGCTTGCCGGGCCTAACGCACAACCATCAACAAAGGAATGCCCATTCACGCATGTCGACACATAGAAGACGCTCTGAGAATTGAACGGGAAACGTCTAACTGTGAGGCGACAACGCTACTGCAGCACCACCACCGCAGTACAATACAGGCAGTTGATGCATAAAAGAAGCCCAAGGATTCATTAAGATCCCCAACATGGGCCTTTTAGTGTGTGGTTAAATGGCCTTGTGTTCACAATGTAGTGATTTCTGATTCAGAGTCATATTAGCCTCAGTGCAGAAAGACTTCATTATGGGCTGATTTGCAGGTCTCTGAATCACATTAAAGTACAGTTGTGTACACTTACCACCACAAATGTAGAAGTTAAGAGTGTATTCACTACATTACATTTGGGTTATCTGCATGCAGGTAGCCCTCAGTCGGCCTGATTACACAAGTCTTGGGTCCTGCATCATTTGCTGTCCCTTCTTCCATGACGTCAGGTTGTCAGGGGTATAAAACATGCAGCAAACGCCATTACATCAGCTTTTCTTGCCCCAGGTGTCAGGTGCCCCCCTAATGTGAAGCAATTAAATATAAAAGTACAATGATATAATGATATACCTCCAACAAAAAACAAATACACAAAAAAGGCTTAAGCACAGTAAAGGAAAGTAGAGGTATAGCCAAAAGAAGTTAGGGGGCTGGAGGAAGGGTAACCACTACACTCTAACATCTACATTTATGGTAAGTGTACACAACCGTACTATGTTCTTCGTGTTTCACTGTTGCAGTCATTACATTTGGGAAAATTCCCAAAGCTATGGTTGAGAGGAGGAACTTAAGACAGCATTAAGCCCAGCTAGAAGGCCCTGCAACGCTGCAGTGGCAAAGACAGCTCTGGATTTAGATAAAAATTGGCAAATGATAATGCTTGGTGAAAGTATGTACAGAACTCCAGGTAGTAGCTTCTAGGATGTTCCTGGTAGGGATGCCTCTGTTAAAGGCTGTAGATGTAGAGGTAGATGCAGCCCTGGTGGAGTGAGGTCTGGTCCCCTGGGAGTAGGTTTTCCATGGTGTTTATAGCAGAAATGAATGCAATGGCTTAACCATTTAGAAATGGTTAGCTTTGAAATAGTCTTCCCCTCTGCCCCTGGAGCAAATACCACCAGCAGTTGTTCAGATTTCCTTTGAGGTTTAGTCCTGTCCAAGTAGAATCTAAGTTGTCTGTGCACATCTAAGGAATGCAGTATCCGTTCCCTTTTATTCTGTGGATTGGGAAAGAAGGTTGGCAAATGAATGGACTGATTAAGAGCCACACTGGACACCACCTTGGGCATGAAGGATGGATTGGTTCTGAGGGACACCCTGTCCGCATTAAAGATGATGAAAGGCTCCACTGCCATAAGGGCCTGTAATTCAGATACCCTTCTAGCTGAAGTGATTGCTAAAAGGAAAGCTGTTTTCCAAGAAAGACATTTTAAGTCTGCAGTAGCAGCTGGCTTGAAAGGAGGTAGAGTGAGTTTCTCAAAGACAAAGTTTAAGGTCCCAGACTGGGGTTGGAGCTCTCCTGGGTGGTCCCCTCTGAGGAACTGCTTGAGCAGTGGATGAGAGAAGAGAGGAGGTTCTGTGTTACAATGAGCTGAAATGGCTGAGGCGTGGATTTTAATGGAGGAAAAAGACAGGCCCTTTGTGAAGCATCTCAGTTAAGTATTGTAAAATCTGAGGTAAACTGGGCACTGCTGTGCTCATCCCTTGAGCTTGGTTCCAGCCACAGAATCTTTTCCATTTTTCAGCATAAGAATTTCTAGTACTAGGCCTCCTTGCCTCTAAAATATCAATCACAGGTTTACTGAGGGATGGTAAAGGAGAGATTATGTAATTAGCCAGGCTGCAAGGTTCAGTGTTAGAAGCTGAGGGTGCAGAATCTGGTTCTCCTGCTGAGACAACAGGGAAGGAGTCTGAGGCAGGTGCCTTGGGGATAACCATGACACACTGCGCAGGAGTGGTTACCAGTGTTGGCACGATCAGTCTGGAGCAATCAAAATCATCCTTGGTTTGTCCTGTTTGCCTCTGCTCTCCAAAGTGCTACCAAAAATCAGAGGGGGGGGGGGGGCATTGACTGAGCTTTCTCCAGCTGAAGGACAGAGTATCCACTTTCCAGGCTTGTTTGTGGGGAGTCCTTGTGCAAAATTTGTCCAATTGGTAGTTCTGGGGAGAGGCAAACAGGTCTATATCTGGGCTTCCCTATTTGCTTGTCAACATGTTGAAAATCCTTGGTTCCAGTTTCCACTTGTGTGGGTCCATGAGGTTTCTGTTTAGTCCTTCTGCCAGTGCATTTAACTTTCCTGGCAGGAATTGAGCTTGTAGGTGCACTTGGTAGCTCAAGGCTGTGTTTCACAATGCCATGGCTAGTCTGCAGAGGGGGTAAGAATGTGTACCCCCCTGCTTGTTTATGTACCACATAACAGTGGTGTTTGTCCTGGAAGAATGTGGTCCTTGAAGGCTGTTAGAGCATTCTCTACAGCCAACATTTCTTTTTGATTGATATGCAGGTGGATTTCACTAGGGTTCCATATGCTCTGAATGCACTTCCCTGTCAGGTGAGCCCCCCATGCATAGTCTGATGCGTCTGTTAGGATTTGGGTGGCAAGGGGTGGTGTGAAAGGTAGTCCCTTGTTTTGGTGGCATGCCTCTGCCCACCAAAGGAACTCTAGGTGTAGGCAAGGTATGATAGGAATCATTGTTTCTAGATCCTGAGAATGTTGACACCATAGGCTTTTTAAATACCACTGTAATTTCCTCATATGCAGTCTTGCATATGGAATTAGAAGAATGCAGGAGGTCATGAACCCCAAGGCTTGCAGTTATTTGTCTTGCAAATAGCAGGGTTTTTGTGGCCACTTGTCTGAAGTAGGCTGTCAAATGAATTTGTTTCTCTGGCGCGAGGTAAGCCATCTGGGAAGTTGTATTCAAGCTTGCTCCCAGGAATATAATTTGTTGACAGGGTACCAAGTGTGATTTTTCGTTTATGGTGTACCCCAGGCAAGTTAGAACCCTTTGTATAAAGGCCAGATGATTCAAAAGTATGTCCTGGCTTTCTGCCTGACTTAGACAATCGCCCAAATATGGATATATTTGAATATTTCTTTGTCTGCAAAATGCAACAACTGGAGCTAGGCACTTTGGCTCATTTACTTTGCCCATGGAATTCACAAAGGGCAGTGCAGAGAACTGATAGTGCGTGTAGCCTGCTTTGAAGCGTAGGTATCTTCTGCAAGATTCCCTGATTGGGATGTGCAGGTATCCTTCTTTTAAATCTAGAGTTGCCAACCAGGCATCTTTTGCCTCAGACATCAGAGTCAGCATCTTGAGTTTTGGAATCTCCAAAAAGGTGTTTAGAGTAGACAGGTCCAGGATAGGACGCCATGAATTGTCTTTTCTGGGTACCAGGAAAAGTCTCGAGTAGAAACCTCGTCCCCTTTCCTCTTCTGGCACCAGCTGAATAGCCCCCATGCTTAAGAGAGAAAGTACTTGTTTTTGGGCCTCTGCCCACTGATTTGGGGGTAGGTCCGGCCACCCGCTTGGTGTTGGCAATGTGTGGAAGTGAAATCTGTATCCCTGGGACACTATATTTAAAACCCATTTGTCCTGGGTAAGGAGTTCCCAATTCTTTGCATGAAGAGCAATCTTTCCCCCCAAAGGGACAGTCAGTTGATAAGTGCTTGGAAATTTTAAAAGGAAGTCAATGAGACAGTTTACCATAGAGGGGAGTCCTATTATTCCCAGATTTGGAAGTGAAGGCCCCCCACTGCTTAGTTCCGTCTCCCCTGGGACTGAAACCAGGGTTTTTTGCTGTGTCTAGGTTTGGCTTGAGAAGACCTGGAAGGGGCTGGAAAGGACCAATTCTTAGAGGGTCAGTGCCTACTAAATCTAGGAGGTTGAACTTGTAAAAAATCTTTAACAGTTTGCATAGATTTAGCTTTATCTTCCATCTTTTTAAGAACGTCCTCAGCCTTTTTGCCATACAGGCGGTCCTGATGTAAAGGAGCATCCAACAATTTAGCTTTAACATGATCAAGCAAAGATTGCTCCTTAAGCCAAGCATGCCTTCTGAGCACAGACCCAGTAATAGCAGCCCTGCAAGAGGCCTCTAATGAATCAAAACCACATTGCAAAGTATGTTTTCCAACTTGTTCAGCAGAATGCATTAAATCCTGTAATTCTTTATTTTCCACAGAGTCATTAAACATCACTTTCTGTTTAAGCGGTCCAATAACATGTTGCTGATACTTTAACATATGAAACTGGCAGTTTAAAGCCCTAATGGCCAAGGTTGCAGAAGTGTAAACCTTCTTACCCCATTTATCCAGCGCCCTGGAGTCTCTATCAGAAGGGGTAGGATTCTTAGCAGTAGAAGCCTTAATGCCCTTGGGCCCCTATGAAATGGTCTCCGGATCTGCAATTGGATTTTTAAAAAGGAACTTGTGGGACTCAGGGATCCTGTAGTATCTCAGAAACCAACTAGTGAATGCTCCAAATACCCACGGGTTGTTCTGTTATATAAAAACACAGTTCGTAGATTCAAAAAGTACAAATTTATTTTAAGCACTAAATGATAGCTTTTCGGACACACTCCAACTGCTTCACAAAAACAAAATAAAACAGCGTCTCCCTCTAACCGTTGCCTTAAATACTAAATTTGAAAATTGCATGATTAATTTAATAATGTCGGACTAAAAACTGGCATTTCCACTAATGTTAAAACCATTTAATGTGCATAGACTGTCCTGACTATCTTTAAAATTCCAACAAAATGATAAATTAAATCTACGATTATACATCAATGAACTCGCAGCTAAACATGTTAGAATCCGAAAAAATAAAATATGTTACAAAATAACACCATCACAGTTTACCACTTATTTATGGTGTTGTTTTTAACCTGAAAGGTAAGAAGCTGTCAATGACATCCAAAAAAAGCACAGATACAAAATAGTCGCAGCATTTAACATAAATATAAGCTGTAAATAATGCATAATATACTGCTTAACCACCATCAACTTATCAATGACAGCCAATAACATTTGATATATCACTCATTTCCTAAATAAAAATAAAAAATAAAAATAAAAATGAGCTATAAAAATATGTGCCGTCTGGGTCAAACAACTACTGTGTATGAAGGGTATGAAGCTCATAGACTATGACAACTAAAGTAACACTAATTTTGCCACTGAACAGTGTTTAGCTCAGATGGTGGTTTATGAATACCACTAGATGTACAAGTTAACTGACATCAACTTGGCTAACCACTTCAGTGGAGGACATATAACATGGTACTGATTTTTTGAAGAACTGTCACAGCATTAGATCCAAGTAAGGGCTATGAATAACCCTTAGATTACGGCTTGACTGATGCAGACTAAAAATGACCACAAACACCAAAATATTTGAATTAATAAAGGAAAAAACGCCTACCTCAACGGATAGGATATTCTTCTTGAATGTAATCAACACCAAAACTTTGCATGAATAAAAACATACTACATACATTAGAACCAAGACCAGATCCAGTCCGATTATTTGCACAGAGACATTGGCCTTTCATTTGACCATTGTCGTAACCTATAGAGGTATGGATAATAAAACATAACTATAAAACCAAGGGCCGGCTGTACTAAGCATAGAATTCCTAAGGTGGATATGTTTAATGACCTGATAAACAGGTAGTATAATAATACAACAACCCTGATTCTATAGAATGAGACTAGCCACAAAATACACCCTTAAAGCAAAATGACAGTCACATCACGGGAAATGCATCCTATAGCCAGAACGCCAAAAATGACATGTCCCTACTGAATGCGATGGATCAAAGGATTCAACCTAGATTCTAAAATCTGTTGTAGACTAACCATGTACCTACTGTATAAAAACATAGGCACAAAGTTATGTACGTGAACCGTACCCAACTAATGCCTAACCATACATGTAGATAAACCTAAGTATGGCTACGTCAAGAAGCACCAAAACAAGATCCCTGAAACATCTGGAAACATTTGACAGAAACTACAATAAGGAAAGACAAGAAAAGTAATGTTCCCAGACACACAGGGATGTTGCCCAAACCTCTAAGTTGCTTTAAAAATAAATAGAAAACAGGAATAGATAACAATAATTATCTATTAAGTCTTTTGAGCTTTAATAAACAAGTTATAGACAACATACCATTTATACCCGGGGCAAGACAGGCGTCAAGCCTAAGTTGCCAGGACAACTCTCTATTCTCTAAATGGAGAGGGGTAAACCCCCCCCTACCATCAGACTTCAACTGATCGATGATGGAAAACAAAAAAACTTACGGTTGGGGTTCTCTGCCATGTGCCTGGCTAAGGCATTGTCCATCTTAGCCTTCCTTATGGCATATAAATGTTCATATACAAGTTCTTGAAATTTTCTGTCGGTTTTACCGACATAAAAGGCTGGCAATAGGAACACTGAGCCAGATATACCACTTGAGTACTAGAGCAGTTGAATCTGCCCATTATCCGGTATACAGAGTCCCTGATTTCAAATCTAGCCCCTGTCTTGATATATCTGCAATAGCGACACATATTACACTTATACATTCCATTCCTGGTATTAAATGTCTTGGGCTTTCTTTCCAAGATACTTTTGAGGTTGAACCCTCTTTTAAACACTATTCTCGGTGATTCAGCTAACATTCTATAAATAGAGTCGTCCTGGATTATCAAATTCCAATTTTTCAATATAATAGAAAATATCTCCCTAGCATCCAAACTAAACGCTATAATGAAACTTGTAGACATTGAGGAAGTCTCACCCTTCCTCCCTTCAATTTTGACTTGTTCAGTAATATTTTGATTTAAAATGGGTGCATAAACCCCAGAGGCCCTCTTGTATTGGACTTCACCAAGATCATCATTGATAAGGTCTACTGGGTAACCCCTGTTGGAAAAGAGATCCGCCATGTACATACATTCTTCCTCAAAATCGCAGTCCCTAGAAACCATTCGGGCCGCTCTAACTAAATGGCCTTTGATAAGTGATCTCTTTTGAAAAAATGGATGGCAACTATCAAAATGTACATAGCTGTTGGAAAAGGATTCCTTCCTGTAGATCTTGGCTATGAAGCATCCTGTCTCCTTATCCTTAAAGAGGTCCACATCCAAATAAGCTACACGGTCTAGGGCAAAGCTGTAAGTAAACTGGAGGAAATTTGTAGAAAAATTAAACGTATCCACCAGAGAAATAGCTGTCTCTTCATTGCCTTTTACTATCATAAAAATATCATCTAGGTACCGTGTGTACAAGACTACTTTATCCACAAAAAAAGGATTGGCTGAAATGAACTCCCTTTCCCAGTAAGCCATGACCAAATTGGCCACACTGGCTCCACATGGTGAACCTATCGTACACCTGTCTTCTGTAAATAAAACCTGCTATTGAAAGATACAAAATAATGTCCATCAACTCACTCACCAACTGGATATCTTTTGTAAGGGCTTTTTTTAGGGCCAACATGACTGGAATCCAGTCTAAAGCTACTGGGTGAGGGACAGAGGTGTATAAGTCTTTCACATCGACTGTCAAAAAATGGCTATCCTCACTAAGTAGTTTGGTTGATTTTAGATAAGACCAAGAATCTTTTGAAATTTGAGGCTCACTAAACACGTATTTTTTAATATAGTATCCACCACTTTAGCGCTGGTGTAAATAATACTTCCCCTAGCACTTACTAAGGGTTGCATGGGTGGATCCAGTGGGTTCTTGTGGATCTTGGGTGATCCAAAAATGATGGGAATTCTATAGGATGGTGGAGATATGAAATTCAATAAGTCTAGATCTATGGATCCGTTGACAAACATATCACTGAACTAGGAAGACACCCTTGAATTGCCTATGTTCAATTCATTCCTAGATACCTCTTCATAGGACTCAGATCTAAGGATGTCCTCCATCCTCCTAACATAGTCAGACTCATTCATAACCACCAAACCTCCGCCCTTGTCTGGGTTCATCACCCTCACTGCGGAATTGGCTAAAGATTCAAGTAAAAGTCTCTCTTCCTTACTAAATGTTATACCTACTGGGTCGTTTAGGTAAAGGATGAGAAATTGTGCCGAATATCCAACTCGCATATCTGTTCAAAATAAATTTAAGGAAGGATGCAATGGTGGATTATAGGTGCTAGACAAAAGGAAGTCACCTTTGACACTATTGAAATTTCCTAACAGTAACTGGAGGTTTAACTTTCTAACAAACAGTTTCAAGTCTATAATCACTGATGCTACATCAGCCCTCCTAGAGGGCACATAAGAAACACCTTTAGCCAACAAATCCACTAATTCCTTCTTGAACACAAAGTCATAAAAGTTATAGGATTTTGAAATCCTTTCTTGAATTAAATAAAATGTTACTTGGTCTCAACTCTGGCTAATTAATGTCAGGTGTAAGCTGACTCAGATTCTCCTGGACCTGTTGTTGGGTTTCCGGTGTTGGTCTGACGTAATGGACGAGGCTGGATCCCAAAAATTTGGGCCTTCCAAATCCTCCTCAGGACCATTAGATTTATGGTGTACTGCCAGGTGCTCACTGCGTCTGACTAGGTCTGAAGAGTCTATGGAATCAATACGATTGCTGACTTCTATGGCTGACTTCCAATGGTACTTGAACCATCAGACCTCCATGGTCTGAAAGACAAAAAGTTACCTTGAGAAGCCAGAGGTTTTAGATATGCAGTACCATCTCTGTAGACCTTGATGTCCCCGTTTAATTTCTTAATTTCGGTTGAAGTGAGTTTAGAAATATGTTGATCAATACTGTTATAGGTACAGTCATAGTCAAACCTGTACCTATAAAAATTGAGGTAATTTTTTATTTCCTCATCCAACTTTTTAAATGTCCGAAATTAAATTCTCAGCTGCCAACTGATACTGATTGCTGATGAGATCCATGAGCTCAAACCCATGTCTGTCAAAGAGGAGTATTAATTCCAAATAGAACAGAGACCCATCCACCAACCCCGTTTTTAGTCAGACATTATTAAATTGATCAGGTGATTTTCAAATTTAGTATTTAAGGTAACAGAGGGAGACGCTGTTTTATTTTGTTTTTGTGAAGAAGTTGGAGTGTGCCCGACGAAAAGCTACCATTTAGTGCTCAAAATAAATTCGTACTTTTTGAATCTACAAACTGTGTTTTTATATAGCAGAACAACCCGTGGGTATTTGGAGCGTTCACTAGTTGGTTTCTGAGTTTACTTTCAACCCTGAAGTATCGGTCAGGTTTTCTGGGAGCAGGAGGCAGGGAATCAGGGGCCAAACTAGATTCCGAAAAAGCATCATCAACAATGTCTAGTACAGGAGGAATAGCTAAAGGCCTATGCTGAGGTAGGAGAAGGAAATCCCTAAGCCTCTTTTTTGAATCAGAAAAATCCTGGCTTTCCCAGTGGAAAGGCTCCCTTAGAGTATGTATTGTTTCCCCAAAAGAAAAATCCTCAGAAGGGGAAGCAGAGGGAATGGAGTCCTCTGCATCAGACTCTTCATAAGTAGATAAGGGCAAATCCAGATCATCAGAAAAAACAGAATCCTGATCAGAAGATTCATAATCAACTTCCTAGGCCTCTTAGAAGGGGGGGGGGGGTTGGCTACCCCTGATTAGAGTTATTAGATCTTCAGCCATTCTTATTTGTTTTTTAGGCATAGAGGCCTGGGCGTCGGTTTTTAAGGCATGGATCGAGATTTAGGCCTTAGTAAAGAAGGAGGCGTCTGTTTAACATGCAAGTCTGTAGGCCTGAATACACCCTCAAAAGCCGGTGCCTGCACAGTGGCTCCAGACCCATCCAAGGTAGAGACCTCCGCGGGTTCCATAGTTGAAGCATCTCACGGCATACCGGACTCCGAATGGGTCTCAGTAGAGGCCTGCAAATCATAAGTAGTGGGTATCAGGGGCTGCGAAAGCGCCCGAGTACCGGCGAACTGGCGACTGGCTTAGGAGAAGCGTCAGCAGGTTTGAACCTTGGCGGCCTATCTCTGTCTTTATCTTTGCGTTTTTTCGGAATCCCGGTAGTCGGATGGCTAACCGACATTTCTGGATAATTAAACAGAGAACCGAAATATATAGAGGCGAAAATATACAGACGACGGATAGTGCGCTGATTAAATAAAGCACAAAACCGACAGCAAGGTACGTCGTGGTCAGGGCCTAGGCAAGGAATACAGTACAAATCTTTATGAGGTATTTGCTTTCCACAAGTAATACTGACATCGGTAAGGAGCAAGAAAAAGTTTCCCCAACAAGGTACTTAGCTTTAGTTGAAGACTTCGGTTCTGAAACTCGAAAACGAAAATTTCAGGAGTCAGCCAACCAGCACTTGGTTACTGCTTCTGCTTCGGGCACCACACAGCAAAAAAGACTGATGTAATGGCATCGGCTGTATGTTTTATACCCCTGATGATCTGACGTCATGGAAGAAAGGACAGCAACTGACGCAGGACCCAAGACTTTGTTAATCAGGCCGACTGAGGGCTATCTGCAAGCAGATAACCCAAATGTAATGACTGCAACAGTGAAACACGAAGAACATCTACCACGAACTGCAGATCAGCACTTGCTGTGATAGCTAACAGTGTTGCCCATCCACATTGTCAGAGGCTCCCTCCCTCATTTACTCTCCCACATACACAATGTACAAATTCAAACTCAAGCCTATGTGAGTGCAAGATCTCTCACACACTCACACACACACACACACACACACACACACACACACACACACACACACACACACACACACACACACACACACACACACACACACACACAAACCCATACCGGTCATTGTGTTGTCTGAACATCTTCGATGTGTCCTTTTTCCTGCCCTCGTAAATCAGATGTTTTCAGTCAGCCACTAATGCTAGACATTAGAATTTTGCACATTACATCCTTTAGTACTTGCAAATTATCCCTGGTGTCCAGTGCCACCCCCCCCCCTTCGATCCCCATGATGTTAAAGTACAACTAAGGCACAACAAGTAAAGGTAATCATTGGTGTGTAATGCTTCCTCCCAGTCTCCATTAAGCTAAAGT
Source organism: Protopterus annectens (assembly GCF_019279795.1). Classification (NCBI taxonomy): domain Eukaryota; kingdom Metazoa; phylum Chordata; order Ceratodontiformes; family Protopteridae; genus Protopterus; species Protopterus annectens. Next base: position 570,417,851 of record NC_056750.1, on the reverse strand, counting down.
GCTGCTAATGCACGAGCAGTGCAAAAAGTTATCCCTGGTGCCTAAAGGGACCCCCCCCCCCACCAATCACCATTCTAAGTGCCACTCAGGCACATCTTTTAAGAGTTGCCACTGGTGTCTAGTGTTTCCCCCACCCACACAACACTCCTCACTTTAAGTGCTGCACAGGCACAACTTTTAAGAGTTATCCCCAGTGTCTAGTGTTTCCCCTACCCAGTGTTACAGCTCTGCTCATTAGTCTAGAGTAGACAAGTATGATAGCAACAACAACCTACAAAACATATGCTCAAGTGAAACGGCCTCCTCCTCATCCAATGACCTTTACGTAAACACGCGCCCATTCACCTATACACACACCTAACCTAAATCCCTCACTACCTTTTCTGCTGCTACCTCCCAGCAGATGAATGCATACACACACATGCGCGCACACAATAAACTCACAAATACTCAAACACCCCCTTAACCCTACAATACTATTAAACTCTTCCTTACTTCCCTCTGCAGCAATAAATGAAAACTGCCTGTTAACTATTGTAAGATATAAAGTACAGATTGTGCTAAGCAACACGGTTAAGCGACTGACAGAATCACTTGGAACAAAGACACTTACCTGGAGGCAGTTCTGAGTGGGGTACACAAGGCTACTTAGCAGATGCTTCTACCAGACTACCTCATAAGCATGTAGCACAGCCATAGAGATATCCCTATGTGGTGCTGCAAGTCTTCATATAAAAGCACCATGTTAGGACTGTCTACAAATTCAAAAAGTTAAACCTCACAGTAATGTTTATGATTTAACCCCCATAAGGGCGTCTTAACACTAGACTCCTTATTTCTGTCAGGAGTCTTGGACAAAAATGCAACGCAAGAGGGAAAAAAAGTCTGTATGTCCATTAGTATGACTTCAAGTTTGGGACAAAAGCAATTCCCAAGTTTTCGGTTAACTGTGCTGCAGAAAATTCTGCAATACTGTCCTGAAGTTTTGGTTCATTCTGCAGTACTGCCTTAAAGTGTTGCTTCAAAATATACATATTTTAAACAACTACCTCAGTGCATTAACAGCCCATTATATATTTATTTATAATGCTGCAGTGAAACATTATACTATCAAGAATAAGACATCTAAAACAGTAGGACTATCTGCAATACCAGGCATGTGCATTCATGCAGTCATGCCTGCCTCTATAATGTTCACAAAGCAAATATCAACTCCCAGCTTTTATTACAGTTTACTGGGTCACACATGCATACTTGGTTGGTGAGAACATAATAGCAACAGACACACACACTCCTATAGGCTTAGTACGAAGTAATGTAATGTACACTCACATTACGTACAGCAAATTTCAACATCTCTCTTAAGAATCATCATAATCTCTCTCTAAAAACATGACGTTCCCTTCCAAACAAAATGCCCACACCACCAGAAACCTGACTTTACGGAATCCTTAGATGATTTCTGTTGCACAACAGAATCTGGCTGACTGATGCACTTCTTTGTTCTGGTTTTATGCCTACTTGTTTAAGCACCAATACCTGTGTTGTATCTTTAATAAAAATAAAAAAAAAATGCCACTCATTGTCCTCAGTTTGT
>NC_056750.1:570333754-570398754 GCF_019279795.1 Protopterus annectens | reverse complement strand
CAGTTAGGGACCTGTTGATCAGGATAGATATGGGAAATGCTATGACATCAGCATCTATGTTTAAGAGTTCGGCTGGGAGCAGGTCAGCAGATAGGGTGGTCGGTTTCAATTTTTTGATTAGTGATCAAATTAGAATGGTAGAGACAGGTTGGAAGTTGAAGGGGGGATGAGTAGTGGGTGTGTTAGTGGATAATGGTTCTTCCATTCCAAAATGTGTAGGTTTAGTATGTTTTTATACTATTTCAGGACAACAAAAGTGACGCAATTATCCCTCCACCTTTTTCTTGTGCGGGGCCTTAAAACATTCACTTGTTCACTCCTAATCATTAAAGAACAGTAACGTATTACAACATTGAGTTTTGCAATATGGGTGCATACAATTTATTTATAATAAAGTTTACATTGTAGAGTTAAACATTATTAATGTATACATTCTAGTAAATGTTGATTAATGTTTTGCTTATTCACTGTCACACCTTGGGTATGTGTTGTACATGCAATCTTTGTCAATAATTTATGGCAGAATTTTTTCCTTGTACTGCTAAGCGCATTTTTTTTTTTTTTTTAACTTACTGTCTTTATCAATATAGCCCTGGTCGTAACTGAAAAGGGTCCTGGGACAAGTTCACTTTCCTGGTTAACAAAGTTTAAATAAATGCAAAACGGGGGGAAAAAAAGGAGGGGTGAACATGACAAAAATAATTAAGGAAGTAAAGCACATTTTAATTCTCTCTCATTCATGAGAGAAACAAAAACTTCCCACTGAAGGCACTGGTGAGTAGCAGACAGACTTCGGAGTTCTTTCCACTAGTAGTGGTCACCTGCACATGACACGGCAAGGATCATTTATTGCAGTAAGTTTTCACACCTCAGCATGAGTGTGTGGGGTAAGGTTGGTCAGTTTCTTTAGAGCTACAAAATAATCCCTTTACAAAAGCCTGTTATTTACCTACTTTATTTTGCTGGAAGGAACTAACAACTATTTACTGCACAGAACAAGCAGACACAGAGGCTCACTCAAAGAAACACAGAAGTAGCTCTGTTACAAAAGGTGCGTTAGTTGACAGTGCTTCACATTCTTCCCATTCTATCTTAATGGCATGAAAAACCACCATCACTTCCTTATGTCTAGCACAACTCCTATAAAGTGGAATTGAAATGTATTCTGGGAAGAAGAAATGAAAGCAAGAAAACAAGATCACATTACCAAGGCAGGGACCATCATCTTCCATTTTTGTGGAAAACGCATTAAAATTGTAAAAGCACTTGCAGCGATTTTGAGACATTAAAATAGCTCGGGAAACAAACATACAATTTAAAAATATACATTTTTTGAGTTCTAAGGTTGAGTTTTCCTTTAGGTTAAACTTGGCAGTGTATGTGTGCAGAGAAACACACACAAGACCTCGAAGCCACTCTTGATTTACAATATCTACAGTAAATTAAAACTCGTATTCAGTGATTTTTAAAAAGCTGCTCCCCAAACGTCTGTGCAGTGTTTTGGTGATTTTAAAGAAAAGCTACATGACATACTATTTCACCAAAGTAAGCCTGCACTGCCTGCATTTCAAAATCAATAGAAAAAAAAATTGGTAAATCCATGAACAACATGAAAACACATCTGTGCCATCATGGCAGAAACTGGCTTGTAGAGAATGATGTTTGAATATTGGAAGCCTCACATGCCTAATGAGGGCTTGGTTGTGGTTCCGATTATATATTCATTTCTGAAAGGACCTCATCAAACTGCATGCCAGCAGACAAAGATTTACAAGCTGGCTGCATTCCATTTGCTGTATTAGATGAACACTTAATGGAGGGAACTACTGCCATGCTAAGTAAGGACAGACATCATAACAGATACAAACACTAGGAAACAGTGTGTGGAAACACCATCACAAAGACAAGGCCACCTTATTTTTTGGCAAATCAGATTCTCCTCTGTACAAATTGTGATTACTCTCAACAGCAAGTGCGTGCGGATTCTTTTAAAGTTAGGTTTCTGTTCTCAAAGTCTGGCTAACTCAATCTGTATAACATGCTATTAGACAGTCTTGCACTATGTAAGCAGTCAGTAGTGCAAGTTACTTATGTCCTATGACTGCATGTCTTCATGATTCATTACACTTCAGTATAATGATGTCATCAAACGTTTCCTGCATATCACAAAGGGAAAACTATCTGTATTAAATACCATTGCTGATTTATGATGTGGTCTGTGAGGAGGTGTGCCCTAAATACTACAGCTTCATCTCGAGGTGCTTACCATTTCCCATTTTACACCCCCTCAGGTCATTCCTGAATGTGGATCCAAGTTTTCTATCCCATTTAACAAAAAAAAAAAAAAAAAAAAGAATAAAAGATGACGACAGACTCAGCAGTACTAAAGCTGGCAAATTTAAAAATTCCAGGTGTGGGGTGTGTGTGTGTGTGTGTGTGTGGGGGTGTGGACAGGAAGATGAAGAAAACTGCCTGGAAACGTTATATTATTATCTTGGTATTCCTTTCCTTGAGCACAAGTCTCTTACGATCCGTGTTACTAACAATCAAGATTCATTAAGGATTGTGGACATCAGTGTGCTGACCAGAAGTAGCTCACTACAGCCTACATTTCTTTGGGGCAAAATGGTCCCAATACTGAATACAGCTACTGCATCTCAAATATGCCTGGGGTTAATATGGGGCCTTGACAACCTCTGCCCACTTGTGGGTGTGGTCACACGATAGTGCGTCACTGTTTATTAATCCTCCTCCTTTGAGGAAAATGTAAAATGGCAGTTGCTATAATTTAAGGGTCTCAAAAATCTACCATACACAGATAGGCTAAAAGCCCTACCCCTCTACTATGTTTCATACAGACTCCTCAGAGGTGACCTCTGTCTGGCATACAAGTCGATCTCGGACCATGCCTTGATGGGACTGCTGCATATCCGCAAGTCAAGCTCCACTCGAGTAACCCACACACACTGCCTCAACCTGGTCTGTGACATCAATAAGACTTGCTGGCTGGACAGATTTGTGTCCCAGAGACTCCCCCATCTATGGAATAGACTTCCTCTCCACGTCAAGCAGAGTACCGCTTTACCCCTTTTTAAGCGCAGTTTGGATAACTGGATGGGAAATAGAAAATACATCCCTGGGATTCCACCCGTGCCCTGCTGGACATGGGCATAGAGTGCTGATTTGTCTATGCATGGGCTAAACTCTTGGCTAGGCTTTAAGGGCTTCAGGGCCAACAGCTTAGTAACTTCCTATAATCCTATGATGGAATAACAGCAACTTCCAGATTCATCATTGGTGATATTTCTCCAATGTCCAGGGTATCATTTATTAATACTTCCTCCTCAACAAAACACAACAAATGTGGCACTCTATGAGCCTCTGGGGACATGGAAATCTGGGTACCCTGACCACACACAGAGTGATGTGGCAGTAGACAACAGGAGGGAGATTAAAGTGGCCTGAAGAAGCCAAAAGAAGAGAAACTTGGATGTCTGTAATGGAAGGTAACGTAAATAAAGAAATAAGAACGTTTTCTACCTTATCAAATGTTGCTACTAAACTAGGCTGCTGTTCAAAAGTACATAAGATATATTCACTTTTCACCATAAAATCCAGTACGATACTTTAATGAATAAAATGTACAACAACTTTAAAACACAGTAGGTTAAGCGCTTTCATCTAACTTGTAGACTTCATCAGAACAACTAATGATAAAATCCCTCATGCTTTTATACAAACTTCTTTCAATAATTTTTCAATTCAATTAATCAATCAAATAATATAAGACAATTTAAAGTGCCAGTGCTCTCTGCATCAACTGATGTCATACTAATGTAATATAATAGCTCATCTAATATTTCATAGGAACACATTCCACATCATGGTAAGATATTACTTTAAAATTAGTAACGAATTGAAAATATAAAAATATTTCTAATTACCCCTTTTTTTATATTTTATTATGTTTTTTGATATTTTCCTTCTAATGTCCTTTTAACTATTATTTTCCAATATTGGCTTTATGGAAATGGTGTCTTTCAACCCTGGATAGACAGAAGCATTTAATCTAATCTGCCATCTAGTCTCTTTTTCCCCTAATAAATATTTAACACTCCCCCCTCTTGGATTCACTTTCACACATTCAAGTATACCAAAATTGAATGTACTACATTTACTGTTCCCATCAAGATGCCTTCATAAAGCATTTTTCATATCCTGTTTAATTTTGTAACCGTGCTCATAAATTCTATTACGAAGACATCTGTCCGTCTTTCCTACATAGAAACATGGACAGTTACTACACTCAGCCATATATACCACATGTGGGGTCCTACAATTCCCCTTGAGGAACCACACAGCGGTATTATTAATATCTTCCAAGGTTACAAACTGACTTTTAATAATTGGCATTGGTTGCAGTTCCCACATTTTGTGGTACCTGTCTAACTCCTTGTGGTCTGCATTTTTCCTTTCCAATTCGGTTTTAAGATTAGTTCCTGTTTTAGAAACAAATACTGGTATGAATATACATGGTAAATATGAAGGAGTGTGGTAAAATGCTTGATAATTTTAGATACACTTATGAAATTTATTGTTTCTTGTAATGATAAAAAAATATGTGATTAATGTCTGAATTGGAACAGTTGGAACAGATTATTACCACTGACTTATTATTTGGGGAATGTGAAATGTTTCTGAATACGCAGTATATATGGGTTGAGAACCAAATGAACAAACAATATGAAAGAAAATGTAGGAAAATGAAAAGAGACATACAACAGTATGAAAAAGGAGAGGCCTATAGATGGGGGCCTAAAGGGCAAAACGATGAGGATGAAAGTAGTTATGAGTATAAGGAAGGTAATCATAAATATAGGAATAAAAATAGAAGGTTTGACTTTTACAGTAATGATGAACATTATGGTAACAGTCCCGTTTTTTTAGGGGACAGAAACAACGGGTTAGGACCACAGAAGCAGCCCCACAAGGAGTTAAAGAAATGGACTGCTCACAAATGGGAAAACCCACCCCAGTACAAAGGGTTTTAAACAACTGGAGAAAGAACGAGTAATCATTAAAGTTACTGACACACATTATTGTATGGGGGATTTTAGTATATATAATTATACACAGGTGCTACTTCATGAAGGATATTTTAAATTATTATCTAAAGGAATGAAATATGTACCGAATAGGGACATCAATGTGGTAGATTTTATAGTGGATTTTAAGAAATATTTAAGGAAGTTAAACCTTGCTATATTTTGTAAAGGAAAAAGACAGGTAAACATTAGCAATTTTAAGAAAAGCACTTTTGTACCCCCTTTAAACCCTGCATTAGCTATATACGAAAAGTCGTTATAGATGAGATCTATGAATATGTAAGGAAGAACTCAAAAAGAAAAAGGAATCTTGATTATAAGGAATTTAAATTAATGAAAGAGATACAAGAAAATAACAATTTACGAATTATGAAACCCGACAAGGGGGGCAGAGTGGTACTATATGACAGGGGTGAATATATTAATAAAATTCATGAGATTTTACTAAACTCTGGGAATTATGACATATCTTCCATTAATGAAGTTAACATCGCATATAAAATTGATTTATGTTTGGAAGAAATGTTATTGGACGATAGGATAGATGGTGATATGTATAAATTTTTGAAAGTGGAGTATCCTGTCATTAGCATCATAGTAGGGGTACCTAAAGTACATAAGAATCCCAATGACCCCCCTTTTCGGCCAATAATCTCTGGCAGTAAGTCTAAAACCTTCCCTTTTGGGAAGGTTATTGATAGCTGGTTAAAACCTATATACAGAAAATCAGCACATCTTATAATACGATTCCTGGGACTTTTTAGGGAGACTCACTACTGAAGTCATTACAACAGAAACATCCCTTGTAACTATTGATATAGTTGATTTATTTTCTAGCATACCCCAGGAGGAAGGGTTGTATAGGTTTAACAGTATAGTAAAATATGGAGGTTTAACATGGGAAGCAACTTCTTTGATTTTGGAATTTATGGAAATCATGTTAAACCACAACTATAATTTTATTTGAAGGAAAATATTATCGGCAAAATAAGGGGGTGGCGATGGGGGCAGCTTGCGCCCCCATATTTGCGAATACGTTTCTGATTGATTGGGAGATGGAGTATATTCTTTCTACTGAATGGAGGAATTATATTTCGTGTTAACTGCGGGTTTTGGACGACATTTATGATTTGGAATGGGAACAGGGACAAGTTTAAGGAATTTATGGACTATTTGAACACTAGGTGTGATTTGAGGTTTACTTATAATATAGATAAAAAAGCTATACCCTACCTAGATACTTACATAACTATAGGTGAAGGAAGGTTTAAATCTAAAATTTATAGAAAAAGTACTTTTAGTAACACCTACTTAGAATTTACTAGCCGTCATCCCATGAGCCAAAAAATAAGTATTATTAAGGGCCAATGTGTAAGAGCTGCCAGGATGACTTCGGACTACACTGATTTAGTTAAAGAATTAGACTATATAGGAAATGTGTTCAAATCTAGAGGGTATCCTGTGGTTATGATACATGACATTAAAAATTATGTAATGAATGAATGGGGCAGAAAATTCAAACCTATATTAGGGAATAGTAATATGGATATAGGGAGAGGTAATATAAATCAGAAAGAAAATGAATTAGAAGGATACATGAATGCATGCATTTTGCAATATGCCCCTGAGACGCAGGATATAAAGAAAATAATAACTAAAAATTGGAACATATTAAAAACTGATAATGACGTGTTTAAATTAGTGGGATTTAAACCAGTATTTGTTTCTAAAACAGGAACTAATCTTAAAACCGAATTGGAAAGGAAAAATGCAGACCACAAGGAGTTAAAAAAGACAGGTACCACAAAATGTGGGAACTGCAACCAATGCCATTTAATTATTAAAAGTCAGTTTGTAACCTTGGAAGATATTAATAATACCACTGTGTGGTTCCTCAAGGGGAATTGTAGGACCCCACATGTGGTATATATGGCTAAGTGTAGTAACTGTCCATGTTTCTATGTAGGAAAGACGGACAGATGTCTTCATAATAGAATTTATGAGCACTGTTACAAAATTAAAAAACAGGATACGAAAAATGCTTTATGGAGGCATCTTGACGGGAACAGTAAATGTAGTACATTCAATTTTGGTATACTTGAAGGTGTGAAAGTGAATCCAAGAGGGGGGAGTGTTAAATATTTATTAGGGGAAAAAATAGAGACTAGATGGCAGATTAGATTAAATGCTTGCGTCTATCCAGGGTTGAATGACACCATTTCCATAAAGCCAATATTGGAAAATAATAGTTATAATAGTTAAAAGGACATTAGAAGGAAAATATCAAAAAACATAACAAAATATAAAAAAAAAAGGGGGTCATTAGAAATATTTTTATATTTTCAATTCGTTACTAATTTTAAAGTAATATCTTACCATGATGTGGAATGTGTTCCTATGAAATATTAGATAAGTTATTATATTACATTAGTATGACATCAGTTGATAGAGAGCGCACTGGCACTTTAAATTGTCTTATATTATTTGATTGATTAATTGAATTGATAAATGATTGAAAGAAGCTTGTATAAAAGCATGAGGGATTTTACCATTAGTTGTTCTGATGAAGTCTACAAGTTAGATGAAAGCGCTTAACCTACTGTGTTTTAAAGTTGTTGTACATTTTATTCATTAAAGGATTTTATGGTGAACAGTGATTATATTCTTCGGGTCCACGAGCAATTTTTTGTTGGTTTTATCTAGTGGAGTGTTTGGGACTATTTTTGTTCTTTACACAAGATATATGTTCTCACACAGCAGTTGCAAAGTTACTTTTCCTGATCCAAGCCTGCAGAGCTACCAGACTCTCTACTTTTCAGAAGAAAAAGGCTTCAGTAATCAGATAATATAAATAGTAAACTACAACTGCATAATTTTCTTGGCTACAAAACACAAATGTGCCCAGAAATGACATTAGTGACACCAATAATGAGGAAAAAAAGTGTTTGCTCAATGCTCACTGAACAGGGAGTCAAAACTGCCCACAGTAAACCACTAATAGAACCCAAAAGCCCAAGAAATATGATGGTCAATGTACTAATTTAAAATACACAGGAAGCACTGCAGTCATCTTGTAGCTGGTAAAATAAGAGAAAAACAAAAGACCGCAACAACAGACGCTGCTGCTGTAAAGCAACTTTACTCACTATATGTCAGAACATGTGCAGTATGCAATTCCGTATACTGTTCCTAACGAAATCATTATTACTTGCTGCACTCTGCACGTTCATTGGATAGGCTATAAAAGCTTCCCGAACACTAACACTTCCACCAAGGAGGAGACTCACGTCAGTTTAGAACTACCAGAGCTTAACCTGCCTGCAAAAGATCTGCTTTCAGATCTCCTGCACTGCCGTACTTTTGTATATACTCCGATAAAGCACTTCCAGTGTACATGCCAAACTTAAAGGACACCTGTAAAACCATTTTGACTGATACTGCTAGAAGACACAGGTAGCTAAAGTGCACCATATCTGTGTAATACATAGGCTGTTAGTGTGATGGACAGACATATATATATATATATATATATATATATATGCTTCAGTACACTGGTTTATACATTCTTATAACAGTAGACATATATATATATATATATATATATATATATATGCTTCAGTACACTGGTTTATGCATTCTTATCACAGTTTGATTAATAAACAGACTACCTACTTGTAATTTGATTGACCCTGTATTTGTATGCTTTGCCTGTATAATAGGTTTATTAACGTTTGCACTTGCTTATTCTTTTTGCTTAATGTTCAACTAAATTAATGTTTATGTTCAATGCTACTAATGTTATGGCCTATACTGCAGCTGAAAAGGATCCTCAAACTGGACCACTTAGTTTATTAAAAAAATGGAGCATATAAACGAAACTGAGCTATAAAGAAGGCTCATTGGTACATGAGGATTTGAGCATTATCACTCTGTTGTGTTCCAAAGGAGAGGACAGGCAAACTGTTTAGCACAAGGCAAATATTTTGAAGATTCTTGATGTTCAAAATGTCAGAATGCTGGAAAAGGTACAGCAAAAGTACCATGCAATACTGTTACAGCACTACAAGTCCTGTTTAACAGGGAAAACAAAGTTTGGCAAGGTGAAAGAACAGAAGACAACAGTTTGCCCTACTGTCAGCCCTCAGTAAGTACAGATTCAGGCATCCCCCAGACCAGAACATCTGCCATAATCATACCTCTCAACCTCTTAGAGCAAAAAATCTGGACAAAGCCTAAAATGATGGGGGGACAAATAGGGACAGAACTTAAATATTGCTCTTACAAACTTAGAGAGTTGATAGAATAATAGGTTTTGCATTAGTATGAATTTTCTGAAGGATGTGGAGTCAAACTCAAATACGTCATGATTTAATGACTTTAATCCTCAGGTATTTGCCAGAAAAGTACAGAGTTTAGCAGGAACACACCAAAATATGAGGTGAAAATCTGTACAATTGAGAAGTACGGCCATAATGTAAATGAGGCAAAACAACCATGGAGAAAGACAGTGCGATCAAAGGATCACTAGTATAAAACCAGGTTTGAGGAAGGAGTTCAAACAGAAGATGGCACACAGCAAGCATTAGCCTAGCTTTAAATGAACAGATTACATAAAAATCAGTACGACATGCTCTTCAAGGAGATTTTTCTCAAAGTCTCTCTTTATCATCTTCAAAATAACTTTGCTCTGTTATACTAAAACCAGTTTTTAAATTGTTTCTCTATAAACACTACTCCGCTCTATGCGCTGTACTTCCAGACGGTCATTGATTAAAAAAATCTATCGGATAAATCCTATTAAAAAAAGGTTAAAAACACCCATGTTTCCAGATGTACAGCATACTCTGCGGTTTTGCAACCACAAAAATGGACAAAGTGAGGAGGCGGGGATCTTGCATGATAGTATGGAGAGCTCTTCTCCACACACATGAATCTTTATTTTGCTTTGGCTTTGCTTTCATTTATGAGCAATGTCTGACCAAGCTTCACTAAAATCCAACTCTTATCAGATGCAAAAAAAAAAAAAAACCTTTTCACCAACAATCTACTCTAGTGTCCACTCTTACACAGTTACTAGACAAAATGTAAGACAGTACATTAGTGTTACTCCCTGGAAATATGATTCCTGCACTCCACACCTTAACTTGTTCTGTTTAACTGCTTAAAGATCATGTTCAAAAGTATGAAATGCAATGCTGCATCCACGTTCTGTTTCTGCCTCATGTGAACAATCAATCAGTGGCATGCAGTGGATGTTAAACAATAATTTTATGCAAAAATAAAAAAAAAATGAAAGATCTGCAGCTTTCTTCATGTTTATGCCATTCCGGGCTCATAGCTGTGAAGGGCATAAAGTACTGATACTGTTTAGGGTGCAAAGCATATCTATTTCTGCTATGCATTAATGTAGTACGTTGACAAGTGGTGTGTAACAAAAAAAGAAAAAGGCAAAGTCGCATATAAAGACTCTGACAAGAGGAATATTTTAGTAACTGTATTATTCATTAAATATCACTTTTGTAGGGGTGCTTACTTTGTGACTTTGCAATTTAAATTTTTTTCTGCAAAACAATGTTGATGTACTTCCTACACCACTGTCCACAGAATCCCATCATCACACTGCTAGGTGTGATGTCACAGACTAGGTGCATGGGAATTGTGTCAAGCATGCATGCTAAAATACTTTAATTATTAAATTTATTTTTCTTTCTTTTTCAAAAGATTTCAGAAATTGGCAGACAGATGCTATCTGTTTTTACCAAGTAGGTTGCAGCGTTCTGCTTGACCTTTAAGGCTACTTTCCTACTTTTTCTCCAATGACCTTGAAACAGCAGAATGCTGCTTAAAATCAGATATCCTTGGAAGTAAAAGGACACCAAGAGCGTCACTACTTACACTGCTAATTTGGTACTCCTCAATGTCAACTTCAGAAGTCATTTAAGAGTTTTGATTTCTTCCTGCTCTGAAATTGTTCTTGTCTCGTATTTCAAACTGACTAATTCTTCTTCTTCAACAATATCTGCATATGCCTTTGCTTTGACTTTTCTGTATGCAAATACATTTATTCATGTTTTCAAGTCTTACTTCAATGATGTTATTTCGTCTCTGCAGTCGCCATGTTACATTTACTGTGCCCAGAAGTACAGCCTGACAACAGAGGCAATAAATCTGTAGCAGCTGACAGCTGCATGTATGCCACCCTGATTATAACATGACCCTCCTGACAGGATAATTATTTTGAGTACTAGAGCATGGGGTATTGCTTGAATGGAACTACTCAGGATTCAATAAAAGCTTACATTCCAACACCAACAAGCAATTCATATTTTCCTTACAAATTATGGCTTTTAGGAGATTGGTTTTCTAAATGGAGGTCCTGTTGGTGAAATCATTTACTGCCTATCCAGTATAGTAAGAAATACAAACTGTAGAAGCACGATTTATCCAAACATAAAACAGCTTGCTACTATGTCAGTATTGTGATGTTGTGAACAATATTTACTAGAAAAAATATCAATATACTTGCACACAAGTAGCAGCCAAACTCAACATTAAAAAGCTGCAGGAGGGGATGCTGCTCACTGAGACAGATTTTTGTTTTTTTAAACAGTTCTAGAACTCAAGTTTCTGCTACTTTCGTTTCACATCCACTAAAAAGAACAAATATTTAATTCCATAGACTTTACCTCATTAGCTATTTTTAATGCAAGAGGAGAGCATACATCTCACGAGGAAAAAATCTGTGCAGGTTACATATGCTTACACAAATGAAACAGTCGCACAAGAAAAGGAAAGTAAATTGCTCAAACTCCCTACATTGCATTTTACACATTTCCACTATACTTTGTGAACACGTAAAGCAATTGCACCTAAATCTTAAAAGGTTACTCCCTACTCACAGCAGCAAATCACATTTTAAATTGCAGTTTTCCAACTGAAACTTGGGATTTCGAGCATAGTAATGTTATCTGAACATGGGCACTACTATGCAAAAAAACTAGGTTATCAGAAAATATATTTTATGCAAATTTGTTTTTTTTTTAATTGTTCATAAGATATGCATAAAGACATTGTGTGAATTTGCATCCCTTTATCAAGTGAAATTAAAAGCAAATGGAACCTGACCACGTCTCCCAGCACAAAAATTTTGGACAAAGTTATAAACAATGAGGATACAAAGTCCCAAAAATCAGGGACACGTTTTCAAAACTGCTCTTATAAACAAAGTTGAATAGAACAGGTTTTGTATTAGTATGCATCTCCTGAAGGATATAAAGTCTAAAAATATATATTCAATCTTAAATGATTTGCAAGAACACACAAATTTTATGAGGAACAGACCAAAAATATGAGGCAAAAATCTGGACAATATGGACAGTTGAGAGGAATGAATCTGATTTTGGGTTGGACAGTATGCAGCTTAGGAAGGATGCGTTTCAAACCCATGCTGGTACTAAGCTAACAACTTTAGTCGGCATACTTAATTATTTTGTAAGAAGAGAGAGAAAAATAATTTCCATTCATGCAGACAGGACAGCTCAAATTAGTCTGCATCAGCGGCATCTTAAAAGTACTTTCCCTCTGACATACTTTTTAAGCAGCTTACATTGGAGAGTCTTACTATGCAATAAGGGAGGTCCTGCTTTAAGCTTATTATACCCGATAAACGTACTTTAGAGCCTAACCTTTTACTGCAATACTGAAGATGGAATACAGCAGGCTTGAAGAGCACTAAAGCTGAAGAGTTAAAATAATTTCAATACTTTAAAACTATAGCTGTCATAATTCTTCAAATATTTAAAAGTATGCCCTATCCTGCCTCTGTTAGCACCATTTCAGTCACAAACATGACTCAATAACGAGGAAAGGGTTACAAAACAATAAACACCCTATAGACTGCAAACTGGGCAGTGCAGTGATTCAGCGGCTAGCACTGTTGCCTCACAACAAGAGGTTCTCCAGTTTGATTCAAGGCTGGGGTGCCTTTGGTGCAGAGTGTGCATGCCCTCCCTGTGTTCGCATAGGTTTCCTCCAGCTGCGCCTTTTCGTCCTACATTCCAAAGGCATGCAGTAGGAGGATTTGACACTAAATTGGCCCTAGGTGTGTGTGTATACGAGTGTGGGGTACACCCACCATGGAGGATTGGGACCTCAGGCTAGCAACCAGACCCCTTAAAACTCTTAACCACTAAAGAAACAATGAGTGGTGGGGAACACTCATGGCCCAATGTGCTGAAAGGCACAGTGTGGACACTTGAGAGAGAGTGAGAGAGTGCAAATTAGAAGTAATACTAGCAAGACATTTTTAAACAATGTGAATGCCTTGAAGTTTAACAGCAGAAGTGTAACTTTCTGTTCACATCAGCTACAACAAAGCTCACAAAAACACACTTTGTCTGCTGTGAAATAAGAAGTTCCAAATAAAAATCAAATGCATACATGAAAATAAAAAAATGTGATCAAGTCTTTGTTAGTTTTATGCATAAAAAAGTCTGAACTTTTGAAACCAGAACATATTAGAGCATGATGCCAAAATGACAAAAATATTGAGTCGACCCAGATTAGCAGATAAAGCAGTGTGATTGATCATAATGCCCAAAAACAATGGATAATTATTTTATGCTATTTATTTTTAGACATGTCCAGTCTTGAACATTTATCCCTTGTATTTTCCCAAATGACCCTTTCAGTTCCTCATGCTGCTAGTCATCTAACAGTCACTTGCATGTGCAGGTCCATCTCATTCTAGAAGTTTACCTAGCTGTAGCCATGTATAATCACCATCAGCAATGCAAGATTAGGATCTGGCACTGGTGGGCCAGCATTTGCGGCTGGATAAGTTATTTCGGCCCTGACTTTAAGGTCTGCTGATCAGCCCATATTCTTTTCCATCCTGGGCTTCCAAAAAACAGGTTATATATGTGTTCCACTCATATGGCCTGACCACAGTGCATAAACACTGCTTTTGAAGATGAAATGATTTCCCTGGTTATTCACACTAAAGCCAGCACATCCCTCCCAACAGGTGGGGCTTAGGCATTGGAAGCTAGTAATATCCAGTATCAACTGGTCACGCAGATACCTCCTTGATGACCAGTATCAGCTGGTCACACAGATGCCTTCTCCATTTCCTACCTATGTCATTCAAATCAGACAACTAGGACTGCAGTTAGGACCCCATCTCTGTGTACTATGGAACTAGTGTACTTAAAGCATTTTAACTGTACCAGCTCCATTGAGCAAGGCTGTTTTTCAAGGATAACTTAGTTGAAATATCTCAAAATACATAAAATTCAGCACTAACACAATACAGTGGTTAAGAGAATCTAAAACAAGTTGTCAAATAGCCTTCTTTGTAGGTGGTCGATTATGCAGTTATGCCACTCATTCAGAATGAGGACAGATTTGTCAGCTGCAATGACCCTTTTGTACCCATTGCTCCTTGTATACAATATGCACATTCTACCCCTCCCCTCTAAGGAAGGGAAAACTGCACAGGTTTGCGGCGTTTCTCCTTTCCTTAACATGAACTGTACAGTTCATAAATGTATGTTTAGGGGAGGGGACGCCAGAGAAATCTTTCCGTGTGTGTGATAATGGAGGAGTATTCCATCTAGGATTGTCCCAGGGCTTTGTACTCATTCTTGCTCTTGTAAGCTCTGTCTCCCTTAAGACTATAAATCTGACAACACAGGTTCTGAAGAATGAAAGAATAAATGATGGTCTGAACATACTAAAAGTCCCTCACAGGTTGATAGACAAAGTACTAGGCTAGCTTTCCCCAGTGAACCATTTTGAGCTAGCCAATTTCCCTCAAAGGTGAGACTCGAACCTTGTACATTGTGCCTGTAAAAGTCAAAGTGAACTTCAGACTGCACAACTGAACTGCGTTACTTCGAACTCAATGTACATACAACATATACTGATATTAATACAACACACACACACTAATGCTAATCCAACAATAACAGTAAGACATTTATGCAGTGCAGTAACAAGTACAATGACGTGCACCAAAACTATTCCACTTACATCTCTTCATCAGTACCCAAAATATTGTACAGATAATATATTAAACTATTAGGTAAACACCTTAACCATTATGCCACACCCCCACACACAAAATGTCCATAGGCAGCCATTACTAATGTTTGGCAAATGGTGTTAGTGGTCAGGGTGAAGCATCATGTACTGTGAAGTACAGGTGAACCAACAGTATGCAAATATCAAAACAGCTACACTCACACCAAGTAGATAAGAGTACCTACACCAAGTGAGCAAGTGCTTCTGATTCTGTGGATCTGCTGTATCCCCTGGAGTGGTGGCCAGGTTCTGGTATCTTAACACCTATTATGTAAGCTGTCAATGCTCAGTATTTGCAGCAGGGCTTTCCGCTCTGCTATATCTTTCTGTTACTTTGTAAGTCCATATCACTTCCATGCGCCTTGGCAACAGGCATTTGTATGGTATTTGGGTTGCATTACGGCTATATCATATCTTGGGTGTCCAGCCCTACGTATGTCCACAACTATTTACATTCTTTTGAGTAGGCCTCGGTAATCTGCCAGTGGCGGATCCAGAACAGATACAAATGGGGAAGCTACTGTCAGCTGAACATTAGCTGCTCTTGTTACTCAGTTCTGCACATTCTAGGTTAAAGGAAATGCAACCCTCCTTTTTTCTTGATGCTGAGAGATACAGAAATATTAAGCTGAACACAATATACCTGACATATTAGGTGCTGTCTCCTCTTACACTTAAGTCACTGTCTTCCTTCATTGAGTAGTGCCTGTGGTCACTACATCTGATGTCAATATTGCAAGAGCTCTGCCACAAGGCCCTACACATAACAAGTTTGCTGAGAATTTTGTTAGTGTTGAATGTAAGCATGTTTATCATGAAGAACCTTGCTGCACATTAACTTTAATCAGTTACATACATGCATGCTCTGTGATATAGTCTGTGCACTCTGAGGACCTCTTACTAAGTTGCCCACTGCCCTCTTTTGCTTGACCAGTAGACTATACTGCATATGCCAGTTATTTAGCCTCATGCAATGACAGACAACCTATTTTACTTGCATCTCTTTAATTGCTTTGTTCTGGCTCTAAACCTATTGCTCTGTGTTATAAACTGACCTGCCTAATGGCAAACTAGTACCTTTCTTTTTCTAGACTTGTCTAAAGCCTTCGACACAGTTTGTCACAGCAACCTCCTACTTCAAATGTCATCACTAGGTGTCTCTCAGCCCACCCTTCTCTGCATCAAAAGCTACCATTCCAATAGCCATCAGTCAATAAAATGGTACTCCGTGCTCTCTCCTTACCTCACAATCACCACCGGTGTACCACAAGGCTCTATCCCTCTACACTTTCACAAAATGGGCTCTCCTAATAGAATACACAGAATATTCTGCTCTCATTTGCACATCTGACAACATGGTACACCTCCAAAAAATTACTCAGGAAGCTTTAACAGCCACTGAAACATGGCTTCATAATTCACAACTCATGCTCAACCCAAAAAAGACCAAACTATTACTTTTTTTCCCCAAATTCCTCTTGCATGAAAAAACAAAATTTAAAGTGTGCTCTCTCGATAATACAACCAATGAAGTCACTTCTCATAGCAAACTATTACGGGTGATAGTGGATGACAATCTTACATTCGACCTGCATATACAAAACTATGCAAGAAAAAAAAACTAGGGATGCTTTACAGAGCCAAAAATGTTCTCACCGATGCAACTAAAACTAGCCTTGCGACTTCTCATCTCCTTCCCCCACTCTTCTTTATGGTTCTTTACGGCGCTCCCATCGTTACGAATCTCCAAGCTTCATAAAAATTAAAACTTGAACAATGCTATAACAACGTTGTTAAATATGCAGTAGAACCCGCCACTTTATAGCACTGAAAAGCCTAAATTGGTTAGATCATCAACTAACACATACACAATTTCTTACCGCCTATAAAATTATCCAGCATCCTGTCCAGCACTAAAAACATTCTGCACAACTATGTTCCCAGTTGGTTATTGTGATACAGTGACCAAAAACTCCTATCTGATGTACAGTGGTAATGGACACATTTTTTAAGACATCAAAATGAACACCCTCATGAGTTACATTTGTACAGTAGTAGTATCAGGGGCTAGAGTTCCACTCTGTATGTTACCAGTTCTGTAAATATAATGAATAACCACGCACTTAGAGGAATTTATTACTGTCATGTGAAAGCTTTTGTCTGGTTAACAAAAAAGTTCTAACAATATATCTAGGTTGTACAGTTTCCAAGTTATGACAATTTGAGAAATTTAGCAAAAAAATAATTTGACATGTCTGTGCATTAAAATATATTATAGTATAAAGAATATGAATGCACTGACCATCACTGTAAAGAATGCTTCTTACTGATAAAATGGCTATTTTTCTGTAGTTTTAATAACTTATGACTTCACAATATGTTTAGGTTTTTTTTCACAGAATGGTCAGGAATGCAAGAAGCTGTGTTGTAAACACAATCATCTTAACTTAGCACACTCTTAAAACTAGCAGAATTTGACTTGAAATTATTAAATAAGTGGACAAAGGTCAGTACTGTGCTGATAAATTTCATTCTATTATAATTACTACTCACTGAGGCCGTAGTTATAAAAAAAAAAAAAAAGTCTTACTCCAATTCTCAATGCATGGTGATTTACCAACAAGTTGACAGACAATTTACTTCAGTCTTTCAAATACAACCTTGCTGCTCCTGAAACAACAGCGATTGTGAAGATGATCAGCTCTGATAAGGAAAGACTGTTCACAAGCCATGCTTAAGGTTAAAGAAAAAGAAAAACAATGCAGCAAACATTCTACCACCAAAAGCCGTACTGCTCTGGGTGGTAGAACACTTGCTGAGGCTTTTTTTTTTTCTGTCTACTGTGAAGTGCAAAACTGAGGAGGTTTTTCCACCCCCCCCAAAAAAACAGTTTCTGCTGTGGAAACCTACATACATAATAGTTAACTACACACCATTAACACCATCACCTGACAAGATGTTCCTGTACTGTTAATTTAAAGGATTAGAGTGACTATCACTGCTAGTGTATTTCTTTACGGCACTCATTAAGTTGTAGTTTTAAGTACCTGTGCCACCCCTGACTCTTAGTCACGAGATATAACAGTTCTAATTAACTGGTGGTTAGGGAATTCTCTCTCTGCATCACAGATCCACTGATGACGTTACAGGAAACGTGTTAGAAGACTTCGGGGTAACACTTTCTTCCCTTTTGAGACTGAAGGAAAAAACTTCTGTAAGGGTGAATTTATTTATTAACCTTTTTTTTTACTAAAGTTACTGCTTCTGGTGTCCCTTTGCAAAGAGATGGGGCAGGAGCCATCTTCTTGCTGCAGCTTTCAGACTGTCAAACAGAAATGTGCACTTTGTCCTGTTCCTACCGGTAGAACGGTCACACAGCAAAAGCACTCAAGTCATTTTATCGCAGTTCAGCTGTGATTAGCTGCACTTCCGAGCTGCAAGTTAAAACACCAACAGCAAAACGCTGTACCACCAAAGTGGTACAGTAGTGGAGAGAAGCTTCAGCTTCACTAGCCCCCGCCCCTGGTAAATCCACCACCGTCTGCCTCATTATTAAAAAAAATATATATATATACTTGCAAATCTTGTGTTGACTCTTAACAAGATGCAAGTTACTATTGTACAAAACTATAACATTTCATGTACTGTGTTTGAAGGTGATCCTTTGAGAATTTTTTTTGCATAATTTGTTTTGCTTACAAAAGAAAATTAAAAGTTGTACTTTACAGAGTCTCATAACTAAAGAATCTTCCCCCTTTTCAGTATACTATAAAGTGTCTGTTCTCTCTTTTTTTTCTCCTTATAGTATGTGTACTTCTGATTATTTTCAAGTGGCTATGTTTTCATTTGCATTAGCACATTCTAAAAAGTATCTGGAACAATAGAAGCAGGCACACAATGGGAAATTTTTTTTCGGTCTGTCCTAGAGAATACCATTCTGGATGCAGTATATGAAATATAAAATCTGGTGCGAATGCTGAAACAATTTTCAGCAGAATTGGCTTTAGACAATGAAAAAAATAAAATCTTTTTTTTTTAATTTCTCATCAGCAGGAATTCCAAAATTGAAACTTCAGCATTCATATAAAAGCTGGTGTACTGTCACAAGATGAAACTCATCCATAAATGGTGTCGTTATACATTACTGAGCCATTATGGCGATGTACAAGGCAGTATCCCTTCCTGGGGAGAAGACCTGGCCTGCTGCTAAGCTGTAAGTACTCCAACCAGAGGTCAGACGTAGAACCTATGCAATCAGGCACAAATGAGCTGAAATCAATGTGCAAGATCCTGTCAGATGGCCTAGCTTTTACGTTTTTGCATATCCCACTATTTGTAATAAGAAGACACCTCTCCATTAAAAGGATGATGCCCTAGCCAGAATGTATCAGTTTGCCCTCCTCTAATCACTCAACGTATATTCTTGTCAGAAAGGAAGGAGGAATGAGATGACAGCCCAGGTGAGAGTCGGGCTGCTGATACATTTAATAGGACTGTATCTGATTAGACACCAAGCCAAGTTGGGCAGCTGAACACATTAAGTCATAAAGCATGATAATTTAAAAAAAAAAAAAACCCAAAGAAAATGTAAAGTGCCAGTAAAAAACATTAGCTCCCTCCCTCCTACATTCTTACAAGACCATCCTGAGGTGAAGTGATACTGACTGCTTTCTCATCTGGCAGATCAGTACATTTTCAACTGCTGTTAATGCACACAAGAACCCTGCCTACCATAAACCCAGACCCTTTTAGTCAATGCCTCATCCAACCAAAATGTGGCCTAGTAATGATTTTTTTTTTTTTTTTTTTAACTTGAAAGTAACAGTGAACAGCATTTTCAGAGCCACATGAAGAAAACAATTTACTAGGTGTAATTTCTGAAGTAGCGGAGAGCCCAAATGTACTGATCTTTCAATACTTGAAAAGAACTGGACATTCAGAGGGCCATGCACAGACTCAGAAGGCACACTCATAGGGGGAGAGGGCATCATTCGATTCTTTGACCACATGACACAGGAACATGTCTGCCTGTCATTGTAAGCTGCGACAAAACAAAACCTAAATCCCATTATCAGGCATATGTGTAACACCCCTCCACTTAACTCTACAGACCACTCAATCCCCTTTGCAATTTCTTGGTTTTGACTCGCACGTAAAAATAAATGGCCGTATCAAAAAAGGAAACAAGTCTAGATGTTCAACGTTTTAAAATGGTAAAGTTCCTATGCTTAAGACCATATGATAGACATTTTAAAATGTCAAAAACTGAGAAAACACCACAAACAGCATTTTTACAGGGGTCAAAAGTCCCCTGCACCCCCTTCACTAATTATATATACCAACTCAGAGATCACAGTAAAGTGGAGCAAAGGGCACACTTCCCAATCCGCATGGTACCTTTATCTCAGTACAATCCATTTGACTTTTTAAATGTCGATCACATGCAATGCTGCAGGATTCAGAGGGACAGGGAGGGAAAGCTGTCTCCTTAAACAGCTATTGTAGAAGAAGAAAAAAAAGAAACATGACTGGAGTGTTATTCAACCCATGTTTCTTGTTAAATATTGATTAATGAGATCAAATTAATATTATTTCAGCTTAATTAAAGAGGGCTTCCAAATGGAATTTAAACGGCTGTCATTTCTTAATTGACGTACACCTGTAAAAAATACAGAACATGACACCCTGCTTATTTCTCTGCTATCAAGGCACTCTGTGCTTCAATTTTTAATCTGGTAATTAAATATTCATGCACGAGAAACGTACTAATGTTTCAAGAGGTACTGTTACTTTTCTTTCACTATGAATTCAAAAAATGCATACAGCTTTTCTGTACTTTTAAACCTTTAGACAGCCTAAATTAAAAATATCCATCAATGGTGCTGCAAGGTGGTTTTAGAATTGAGATGTTCAAAGACAACTCACATCAGTTATTAAAAGTGCACACTTCCCTTGGGTTGGGCAGAAGGGAATTAGTGTAGGTGACACCAACCATAAAGCTGTCATCGTGCATACTGTGAAGGGTGGTGCATAAGAGACCGCTCATATTTTCAGCCCTACAATCTTTGTGAAACTGAAGCAGTATTACCCAGTTGTCACTATTTTATCAAAATTAGTCCTATAGCAACTATTCCTTAAAAATTACCTGAAGTACTGAAACTTGTACCAATAAGTACTATTTTTTTTTAATTTACTTCCTTTGGTTTAATTTATTACACAACATTGTTAAACCAAAGTTTTATTTCAAGTAAAGTAATGTTGTGGAAATATTCACTTCTTAAACATCAAACAGCTAAGAAGCTAGAAATCCTGTTTGGAACACCCTAAAATTAAATACTATATACACCTTCTCTCACTTCCAAAGAAGGAAACCATTCTTCCTCACATGACAAGAAAGAATTAAAACCCTCAGACTGTAGACCTACTGTGACATTGGGCTCTTTCTGTACTGCATTGAAGGGCACAAAACCATTCACTCTGCAGGTAAAGACTGAATTAAGATGAGGCTATGGGGTTAAGCAGGGCTGAATATATTTCAGGATGGTTCAACATCTCCATTCAGTAAAAGAATGCTTAACACAACAAAATGTCTAACATCACAATGTCTACCTCACACAGTAATGAAAGGTCGTCACTCCTTTGTAATGCTCTATAGAAAAATATTTGTTGCTTTTCTAAGATTTTTTGCCTTTAAACTATTTTTAATGCTCTGTTGATGTCTTCCTGGCAGACCAACAACTCAGCTACTACAGCCTTTATTTTCCTTGGCAAAAAACAGAAAAAGAAAATGACAATATATTATTTATTGCCCCAAGGCAATCCTGTAGCAGTGTGTGAATGAAATTCATGCAGAACAAAGTTAAGACTTGATTGCAGTGAAATTTAATTTGCAATGCCCTGCACATCAGGTAAGGTTGTCAACAACAATCAGTGCTCTCTCTTCCCTTTTTTTTTTTTTTTTTAAAACAACTTTATTTTGCACCCCCCCCCCCCCCCAAACACAGATTTGGTGTTTTGCATATTAATAAATAAGACCTATTTTTCCATAAATGAACCTGCTGTTTAATAATGCCCAACTATGACTGTCAATCTCAAATCATGGAAATTTCAGATTATGGGAATGTACCCTGAATCTAATAAGATGAAGGGATACTAACCAGGTTCACCAGGTCACTGGCTGCATACAACTAACAAGGTAATTGACTGGACAGTGGGTGGTACACAACAAGCCAATCATTGCCATTAAGAAGGACTAATGTAAGCATTTTTTTTTTTTTTTTTTACTTGGCAACTAGTCAGTTGTTCAAAGGAGATCCCAGAAATGATGGTTTCCAAACTCAGGTCTCTAACTTTTTTTCGAGCATCCAGTTAACTAACAAGCTTGCAGTTACAGAAATGTTCACAATCAATGTCATAAACTGAGTACATGTATACAGTCACTACCTGCAGCAAAATGTTTTAGGTTAGCTAATCCACCAAAGCCACCTAACATGGAGGAATAGTGATGATAAAAAAGGTGGCACAGAAGTACATCCTGGAGATCCAAGTCATGGTTGAATAGTTATACGGGTGGCACATTCAGATTTCTCACCAGCCGTTTGCCCTGATCAGCTGTGAACAAAGTCATTTTAACAATTCATTAAGTCCAAGGTTATCTCTTCAAACATGCAGTTATATCAAGCGAGTCTTAACATGGATAAACCAAGACTAAAATCAAAACAAACATTTTTACCACGTTACATTTAGCCACACATTTCACCCTTTCAGTTAAGGCTATTACTGTGCTTTACCTATTGACAGGGCTGTGACTGAAAAATGTCCTTTGGACCAGTTCATTTAGCTGGTCATCAAATGACGTGACGGAGTAGGGACTTACCATAACTATATGGGAGGCCAAGGGTCAGGTATCTAAAAAGGAATCTAAAATTAAATGCTAATAGCATGCATTTCTGTTTGATGCTTTGGTTTATTCATACAGCCCAAAGACATTATTACTGCTCTAAATTGTCTATGGGTATATGCAGTGTTTCAACAAGTGCATACACACAAACACACGAGTGCATGCATTCATGCATGTGCGTCACATGCAACATACCAGTATCCTGTCCAACAGTACTTCTCTTTCTAGTGCCCACTTGACAGGAATCGGCTCTAGTTCTCCTTTGCAAAATTTGTAGTGCAGAATAAAAAACTGAACCTGCCTATTATTACTGCAGTTGTTGGATAGGAACCCCACATCCAAAATACGAAAACTTTGCAAAGAAGAACAAAGGGATCTAGAAGTTAACAAGTTCTCTTATACACAACTCATAGTAAGGCTTAGGGGTTTGCTGAGATACATCGGGAATGCTATTAACAGAAGGAACGGCTAACACCCCCTTGGTGTAGATCTCGCAATGATCTCAGCCTGAGCCACTGTATTAATTTCAGTAGTTCAAACTTTGGAAAGAAGGGACACTGACCGAAAGAAGTGAAAAAAAAAAAGTACAGTAGATGAGGAAGCACTACCCATGTGTTAGATGAATCTCAAAGAAAAATAAAAACACGTTTGGAAGAACAGTAGGATCCATCTTACAACTGCTATGGTAAAGCAACAGCCTGAGCTTGAGCAATGTTAAGGCTGAAGTAGCCATGGTCTGACTGACCAGCACACCTACCAGCTAACAGAAGACAACATGCACAAAGTGAAAAGGCATCAGGCCTGGAAACACAGGAGCTACAAAGCTACATGAAGGTAAGCAAGGCTTACAATGAGTTTGGAGAGACCAAGCTGTACCTGCACTCTAAAGCTGCTGTTACTGGTATTATCATTACCTTACTGGTGTTGTTACCACCACCTTACTGGTATTACCATCGTATTACTGGTGTTATTACCACCACCTTACTGGTATTACCATTGTTACTGGTGTTATTACCACCACCTTACTGGTATTACCATCATATTACTGGTGTTATTACCATTACGTTGCTGGTGTTACTATTACCTTTATACTTCTGACAGGTTACCTTTCTTACCCAATCAAACAAATCAGTCATTTCTGTATCATCCTCTGGCAGACTTTCATGGCTTCTCTGCTCCCTGTGATTGAAGAGAAAGTACTTTGGACATTCTCTTTCTAAACACACAGATGGATTAATGCACTGCAGACGCATTTGATTCCCTCATCTGCTCAACTTACTGCCCCCATCAGATTCATCATCTTGTATTACTGATCTGCAGGGCATAAGGGTAAATAGCAATAGCTAAAATATTATAAATTCATTATTATATAAATTAAAGTAGGGCACAGTATCTTAGCTTGGTTCTGGTTGTAACAAAGATGAATACAGTTAACTAACATGAGAAAGTCAGCAGGATTTTGATAATTTACATTTTTATTAAACCTAAAACATAAGAAACATTATAACACTAGTGTCATTAAATTAAAGCTCACTTAAGTATTGTACAAAACATTTTAATGACACAGTTGATAGAAAACCTGGCATTACTACTCTGCACAAATTAAGATGAAAGCAAGGCAAGGGCTGTATCCCTTCGTTGGAATAAGCAGCAGTACACAGCAAGGGCTTGAATTACGGGTTACCATGAGGTAATCACTGCCCAGGGGAGTTAAATTAGTCTTGTGCTGTTTTCTGTAGGGGTGTGATTACTGAAGGTAACCCAACGCCTGGTATCCCTTATTACGGTTATTAAATTTAAATGTTATTTAATTCTTTTGAAACCGCTCTTTAATAGTTTAGAAACCTTACTGTAACAGCATATGCCCTTGAGGCATTGCAAGACTCTGCAGTCTTATATAATAGCATATCCTTTGGGAATACAGCTAAACAGGCACGACTGCTTCTTCTCTTGACAGACATTCGATGATCCATCAAGGTAACAGACTGTCAGGCTCATCTGTCCGTCTTGCTGTGTCAATCACATCTAGACTTCGATAGATGTTACCACCATGCAAGTAAATGATTAAGGCTTCTAGCATACAAGGACAGTGTCTACAACTTACTCTAATGGCAGCCTAAAAATGGTTAGTTAACTTCCAATAAGTGATGTTAGCAATTTTCTTCATGGATGGCAAATCACAGAACACTGTTATAAATGCAATATAAATGAGAGTTTCCTTCACAACCTGCAAGTAGTACAAAGCAAACTAATAAAGAAAAGGAGTTTATAGCTTGACAGCACCTTCAGATGCATTTTTAAGTATACAATTGAGTGGTATGAATACACAATCTGCCAAAACAAAATATGAAACATGAAAAAAATGCAGTCTGCATGACCTACCTTATCTCCAAACCCCCCCCACCAAAGGTTGTTGTCTCCATGTATTTTTGGATTTTCCTAAATGTATTCGGTCCCACAATCTTGTTGAATGCTCACTCATAAGAATGGATAAGAATGCCCTCAAATCACGCTGAACTGCTAAGGTACGTTTGTTGGTGTGGATCTCCCTTTAGAGCATCTTTTTATCTTTTACCTTTCAACACTACAGAAAACCAGGGTATATGTACTACCTACACATTCTTAGTATTATCCAAAATATCTATTCATGTGCTTGGAAAAAAGCTGTCATCCTTAAGATAAAAGCGTTACAAGTATCTTCATATTATATAACTGAAGAGCTGCAGTCAACTGCTCTGATCACCCAAGATAGAAGCTCAGTTGCTCAAACACAACAGCTCAACTTGGCATTTGTTCATGTTTTGTTGATCATTTCAGAGTCAAGCAAAATCTTAACATGTGCATGCTAGTGAAATGTAGGTGGGCCAAAGCTGGTGTACATCTGAAAAGGAGTGAGACAGCTGTTGCACTGCCTTTCAGTGGTAAATCAGTCCGTAAGATACGGCAACCATGAAGTAACTCCCTTACGGGGACAGGTGTAGAGGGCTTGCCTTCGCAAAAAAATATTTGTGTTGCATTTGCTTGTAAACTGAGGAGCGTGAATCCATAGAATACAAGATTGTTTGTACTCAATATATCACTTGCAAGTTCTTTTAAAAGAACTACTGTGATGCAAGCTTAGATGAGTTAAGCAGATATAGTCAATCTCACCAAAGACAGCAGATATACAACACGTCTCTTCATACAAGAATCACCAATACAGCATACACAGTTGCCAAAAAACAAGAAAACTGATTTATTTGGCCCCATACCAGGAATTCAAACTGTCTGGCATGTATAACAATCATTAACTAAACCTAAATCGATACTTAATTGCTGAAACATTTCTTAATAAGATTTTGGATAGCAAGTAAATAGATGTGCTAGACCATATATGTTTCCAAGTACCAGGAAGAAATGCTACAAATGTAGTCACCATAGCAGCAAACCACCAAATATAGTACAAGTGAAGTTTTGGATGCTACAAAGTATTATAATGATGATAAATAACCAACAGTGAAGATGTGCCCAGAAAGGGTTAATGCTACGTGGAAGACACAGACACACAAAATGCAGACCAAGTTAAACACTTACTGTACGAATAAATAAAGAATGCCAATGTAGGAAATATTTACATATAATCAGCCAACAAGAAATAAGGCCAAACCCAAATGGCAATGTCCAGCAGATTAGCAGCAATGCAAACAAATCATTAGTGGGTAAAAAAGTACCCATAAAAAAAGCTTTATTGTCAAAAGGCACACGTGAAAAGTGAGACAGACATAATGGACGAATGAAATGAAGTGAGTCAGAAAAGGGGGAGGAAGAATAATTAATTTAGAAGTATTCAAGGACAACAGGTGGAATAAAGCAGATAAAGGAAGTACAGGTATACATACAAAAAATATATATATAAAAAATAAAGATGGCAGTTAAAAACAGAAGCAATAGGACTCACAAAGCTTCTTTAATCTACAAACCAGATGGAAGGTGCAAACAGTTTCATACTCCTTACTTAGGTGCATACCGTTTCATACTCCTCACTTCCAAAACGCTACTCAAGATGAGACTCATAAGTTTGACTGAGTTGTATGGCTCTGTTAGAAACATACAGAGTATGGAAGCCTGACTGAGTTGTGTGGCACTGTGTGAAACACTGCAGGGAAATCGGAGATGTGTGGCACTGTGGGAACCACACAGCGTAAGGGAGTCTGACTGTAGGTTCTGTGTCACTGTGTGAACCACACACTGACAGGAAACCTGATTGTGAGTTGTGTGGTGCTGTGTGAAACCACATGGCGTAGGGAAGCCTGACTGCAAGTTGTGTGTGAAACACAGCATAGGGAACAATTTCTTGATTAGCCAACAATATTTCACCACAAAGCCCCTGCACGAACAGGCAGAGGCATGCGTCTGCTCACAAAAATCATCTCTCAAAACAAACTCAACCACCCTAACTCACCCACACAACCCACAACATATATACTACACACATTTCTCATGTAGGGGGATACCCGATACACAACTCCTCCCAAAAGGGCATGACCACAGAACACCCCAACACTTACTCCAAGACTGCACTTACTCTTGTTAATGCTCAGGATGCACAGCTGTGAATACACCTGTACTGCACAACAGCTGCTTCTCACACCTTTCAATTATTTTGAACCATACCCAGACTCTCACATCATTCTCCCAATGACACCATTCTCCAACTCAGCCTTATCTTAACCACATGAGCACACCACCACTCTCCCAACCACAATAAATTTCAATACCCACAGACTCAAAGCACCACACACATACTAAACATTAATCTTCCTTCTAAATATATAGTCACACCAACAGTCTCTAGATAATACAATCTAAAACGCACATCACACGACCCATTCTCTCACACACTTCAACATTCAAATATCAACATCTCTCACACACACATACCTACACACACAACACACTCATACCTATACACACACCTACAAACTGTCTACCACTGAGATGGCCACCAGTGTGCCCCTACCTTCTACCAATTAGCACAGTCGACCATTCCTCAGAAAAGAATCAGATATACAACACCCACTTTTAAGTTGTTCATTCTAGTGCACAAAACCTGCAAAACACACAGAAAACGCATCATATATTTCTACACTCACACTCATCTACCCTGTAAAGTATCTACTGTATTCATAGTCACTGAGATGTTCATAAACAAAAACACACATGGCTGCAGCAGACCCAACACCTGTCTTACATTGTAAGAAACAGTTACTATATAACAAAGGAGGAGACCTAATGCAGTGATGCCCTCACAGTACCTGTACATGTACTAGGAGGAAGTATGCATTCTAGGAGTAACTGGTTGCTGATTGGGTGGTTAATAAAGGAGGATACCCAACTAGAATATAAAGTGCTCACTTCAGAGATTTGCAGTGGGGTGGAAAACATGGCAGCATATGTAGCCTCTCAATAGTCCTGTAAGAAGCTAACAAGACAGCAGTGTGGGAAAAGTGGCCATCAAACATATCAGACCTGTACACTGAAGGCTATAAACTAACTTATTTCAGTTCAGGAAACCATGAGGGAGAGGTCTTTCAGAGATGACTGGTGGATTTGCCATGAAAATTGCTAACTGGACATGACCGTTTCAGAAAAGGATTGAAACAACTGACAGAAATCAAGAAACTCAAAAAATATGTTTTTGTATTTTAATTTTTGTAGACAGGCCTCCTACAGGGATGAGTCTATGGATTCTGCCTTGTAAACTCTGTAAAAGCCATGAAATACGAGAATCATTTAACGTGGGCCTACAGGGTACACTTAATGGGTACTCTTGAAAATGCAGCAACAAATCATGAACCACAACCATAGCATCCCATGGTTTGAAGGTTAGACTGGGAAAAGAGTTGGTGCATCCACAGACTGTAGGCAAGCATCAGGTCAACATCTGGAAAAGGACTGCTGTAGGCATTGACTGATGGAGAGATGTCATTAGCTACACCAGCACAAATGTTTGCCAGAATGGATTGCATGCTGCAAACACCACAGCACGATATTTAAAATTCTAAACACAATTGACTGAAATGTCTTGCCACATTACGAAATTGTACATATGAATGCATTTATTTACTTAACCTCATACGTCTACGTGAACACAGACATTCAAGACACCTCATCACTACAACTAAAATGGCAGCCTAGGCTGTGCTAACATCAACAGACCACTTAAGTTTCTAGTGAATTTTTTGGGAAAGAAACCATGAAGATCTAAAAAGATGATTTGCTAGCTGTGGTTACAAAAACTCTTCTGGCTTCATTCCAGCATTTTACCACAACCTGTGTGTAGTCTGCAAAATTAATGAATAAAATGAACATGAGGAAGCCAAAGACAGAACTTTCAAGCACACCAACTTTACATAGTCTTGCAAAATAAACAGCACAGAATCTGGCATTCTGAGCAAACATCAAGCTTTCATTAGTTAGACAAGATAAAACCTATTTAGTAATATGGTTTTGAGGGATAGTCCTGTTGCGCACTTTAAGACTACTGAAGACCACTGTGTTGTATGACACAATGCAATACACATCCAGGTGCAAGGGAGGTGGGAGAGGGAGAGAGAAAATGATTGGGGCAATGACAAGTACAACCTCCATTTCTAACGCTACATGGGCAGCTGCAAAAGCACACTTAGAAAATGTTGTAATGAGACAGCTAGCCAAAAAACAGACTCATTAGCAGGTACATGTGAAACTGTTTATCTGCACCTGTGGCTTATGTTTGGTACAGGCGTAAGTTAGATCACCAAATTAGCTCAGGTGGCAAGAATTACCTTGGAGTGTGCTATAACTGTGAGCCTGTTTCCTGCATTTTTGTCATTTAGAAGTTCAGCCAGTGTGTAGCTTACAGGTCGGTAAATCTTTTAGTTAACAGATTGTCAAAAGATAAGACTTCAGACAATTTTCTTTTCTTGCAATCTATTTGTTTAGATGGCTCATTCTCCACTTTCTCTCTTCAAGCTTATATTTCTCTACATATTTAACTGTTAGTTGTAGCAGTTTACTCATTTTTTTAAGCATTTTTATTTAACAGCACAAAAAAAAATTGCCTGAAGTTAAAGGGTTTCCAGAACACCAAACCAATGAAAAAAAGCAAAACCAGCTGAAAGTCCATCACAGTTGTCTTTATTACACAACAGCTTTTTAGTTTGTACACTAGTAAAATGCGGTTTAGCTAGATCATTTCTCAAAGTTCTTACTATATTCTTAGACCTAACAATTAACTTCACATCATAACCTTTATCCAAATAATCTAATGCTATTATTTCCATCTGATTAACAAATGTATCATCCTTTGTACTCCGCCTACTAGCTTGCATAAACTGGCTCTTGACAACACCCTCAAACACATGCTCTGCATACTCTGATAGTGAACATACTTTGCTGCTTGTATCGCTTCTTATATACAGCTGTACTCATTTCATCATTTTCCTTAGAAATAGTTACATCCAAAAAATTAATTATATTTGATGAACTATTAACATCAAATCTCAAATTCAGTTGTTGAATGTAAACATGCCACAAAACTATGCAACTCATTTAGTGACCCTTTCCACAAAAGAAAGATGTCCTCTGCAAATAATTTATAAAAAGCAGTATTTTTATGCCAAAATTCAGCTGTGGTTCCATTATAAATATGTTCTTCCTCCCACCTTGCCAACACAAGATTTGCATAATTATTAGCAACGGGCATACCCATTGCTACCCCCTCATCTCTGATGATAGCATTCTTCATTACAGCTAAAGATGTTACTTTCTAGAACACATTCTACTAATGAACAGAATAGTTCTACCTTACTAGCATCATATGTACCAAGTTCATAAATATATGGTCTTACTACCTCAATTCCTTCATTATTAGGAATGACAGTAAAAAGTGATTTAATGTCCATGGTTACCAGCATAACATTTTCAGACATATATGTCATTCCATTGCTGTAGAGCTATCAGAAAATCTTGAGTATCCTTAATATAACTTTTACTAAACTGCAGTAAGGGGACTAACTTCCTATCCACATATTTTGAAATAGCTGTTATCCGTCGCTTTCCAGAGACAATAGGTCTCATGGGAGGTCTTGTTATACTCTCAGTTGAGGGAGTCCATAAATAAATGGAATAATTGGACTAGTTGTATATAAATAGTTAGTCATCTGGGCTTATACTGGCATCCATTAGTAATTCACACTTAGCATGCCAAGCAATCACTACTGCTTAAAACTAGGATTACTGGTATTGAAGTCTATAGTTTTTCACCTACCTATAGGTCAAATTCCAGATAAGCCATTTTAAGTTTTTTAAAAAAAAAGCTTAGGGAAAAGCTCATGTTTCTCGATACTCGACAGACATGATGCATACATTGCTAGAGACTAATCTTACTTTCACAACACTTTTTAATTTCATTTCTGTGTAATGGTAGTATTTTCTTTTTAATTTGGGAATCAGTCTTTCAGTCCGCATCAATCTACTTGGCCCAGGAATAACACTGAGACATGGATGAAAGTCTTCCAGCAACATCTTTACTTTTCCGGATCATATCATTAGCAAAGAAAAACTACAATTTCATGAATATTCAAATCTCTGCATCACTTGGAAAAACATAGTTAGAAGGATTCTGGGGAACAGAGAGCACTTTATTATAATTGTTTCTCAACTGTTTATTCTCAGAAGGTAATACAGTCTCTGCTTTCTAAAGGAAAAATATATATATTAGTCTACCAAATTAGAATTCGGTACTGTACTAGTGAACACAGTATTATGATGGAGTGTAATACCGCTGAAATGAAATGCATTTCAGGTCTTGCTTTCTGTGCTTTTTCCACATTTGCATTTCTCCATCTGTTTAAAATATGCATGGCTCATATAATGCTAAACATTCATATATGGTCTTTTGACTAATGCTTGGGCATTAATCTTTTACACTCAGGATCACCTCTTCTGTGACCAAGTTCATACTTCTCTTAAATGGCACACCGTAGTGTGAAATATGACATATCAGAGGCAAGAAGGGAGTTTTTATGTATGCTGCGAGATGGCCATCATTTGGAGTTATAAGTCAAAGGCCTACTAACTGTATTTACTACCAAGATCGAAGGGCTAACCCTCAGTGTAACCACAAAGTAAAACATATACACTGCTAGGAGTGGGCACAGCATTTTATAATCTGCTTCGTGAGTCTGTTATGAGGGACATCCAAAGAGGAGGAAATCATCCGTCTTTAATCCTGTCTGTAATGTGCAACCACAAAAGTCATGCACTGCTACTCCTTCCTTCGCATACCCTGAGGCAGCTTGGACAGTAGTTGTGTCACTCAGCACAGCTACAGGTTTTCTGACAGAACACATGAAACTAGTGCTGGTACAAAATTTTGGCTGCTACAGGTGATTGAACGGTTTTATACATACTGTCCCACATCCGCAACCCTAGAAAATGAGTGCTAATGGTGGAGGGGTGTTGCAGGTCTATTTGTGCTTGTTCCCTAGGCTTTGTGCTGGCTTTCTGAGTGTTTTACATCACAAACTGTTTTGTAGCTTCAATGAACTGCAACTTGTCAAAACAAAGGACTCCTTGTGTGTTTGTCTATATAGCTATATCTATCTATACCCACACACACACATACATATATATACATACATATATATATATATATACATACATATATATATATATATATATATATATATATATATATATAAATAAATAAATAAATAGATAAGCGTGCACCTGTGTGTGTGTACGTGTATTAGTATGTACCCACTACTACATATACATTACACATTAGTACCATGTTGACTATGGAAATTTTGCAGTCTCTCTCTCTCTCATGTTCTGTGAAAATTTTCCATCCACAAGTCAAGTCACTTTTCCAGAGAGAAACATGCAGTTTGAATGTGCTACTTAAAGCAGGCACTAATAGTCACTTACTGTGGTACAGGAGGAGACTGTCTACAAGCAAAGGCCATAAAACAAGTTTCCCAACTCAGGGATTCAAAAAGGGGTATGCAGGAGGGCTTGGCAGAAGGCGTGGAAATAGTCAACCCAGTCAGCATCTTTGGGGATTGTTCCTTGAGACAATGCCTGCAAGTAATCAGCTGGAATCTGGCTCTGAGCAATGTCCATAGTCAAAAGGCAGCCTAAGTACACAAAGGGCTACACAAGACCATGTGTGTATATATGGCAGACAGAACCTGAACCATAAGATTTTCTTCTGCTTATCTGAACAAAAAGCCAGCTGACGTGGTGTTTTGATTTTCCTTGTGTATTTTGCAGAATGAACTAGAATGTTGTTGTCTTTCGGCTTTTCCCGGTTAGGGGTCGCCACAGCGGAACTCCGGTCTGCTAATGATTGGCAGTAGATTTTAACGAACGCGAGGTGCCAGCTCGACGTTCAACCTTCAATGAAGGCACACCCATTTACGCAAGTCTTTCGAACACCCCACCCAACCGCGGGGAGGACATGCAGACTCCACACAGAAGGATCTCCAGCAGAGAATCGAACCGGAGAACCTCTTGCTGTGAGGCAACGCTACTGCTGCACCACTGCGGAAAAATACTGTAGTAAAAAAAAAAAAAAAAAAAAACCTTATACAACTGCTGTAGCCAGTATTTTCCTGGAGTTATAATACCTAATATGCTTTGGTAAACTGTCAAACATTCTGCAACTTTTCATAATTATTGCTTTCATTTCCACACTTTATTTTAAGACATGAAATCATCTATTTAAGCGCCTTTAACAAGAAAGTACAGTTGTGTACACTTACCATAAATGTAGATGTTTGAGTGTTGCAGTCATTACATTTGGGTAATCCTGCTGGCAGGTTGCCCTCAGCCGGCCTGAATTCCAAAGTACTTGGGTCCTGCATCGGCTGCTGTCGCCCCTTCCCAGACGTCAAGAGTATTAAAGAAGCGTCCAACACAATTTTCGTTAGTTTTTCTTGCCCCAGATGTCAGGTGCCCCCCAAGAGGGTTGCCATAATTTAGATATGTATAATTACATGCACCAATATAAAATTTATCTTCATCTACAAGCAAATACACCACATAGGTTGTATAAAGCAGAGAAGGAAATATAAGTTCCATCAGCAGAAAAGGGGGATGGTGGGTGGGTAACCTGGACTGCAACAGTAAATACACTCCAACATCTACATTTATGGTAAGTGTACACAACTGTACTATGTTCTTCATGTTTCACTGTTGCAGTCATTACATTTGGGTAGAGTCCCAAAGCTATAGTTGGGAAGCTGGAGCTAAACAGCATTAGGAGCGGCTATGAGGCCCTGCAGAAATGCAGTGGCAAAGCCGGCCCTGGATTTAGAGTAGAATGGCAGACGATAGTGCTTTGTAAAGGTGTGCAATGAACTCCAAGTAGCAGCCTCTAAAATGTCCTTGGTAGGTACTGCCCTGAGAAAGGCTGTTGAACTGGCTGCAGCTCTGGTTGAGTGTGGTCTAATGTCCTCAGGTACTGACTTGCCATGGTGTACATAACAGAAACTAATGCAGTGGCCTATCCACTTTGAAATAGTCTGCTTTGAGATAGCCTTTCTGTGTGATCCTGCAGCATATGTCACTAGTAATTACTCTTTCTGAAAACTTTGGATGTTCATCGTGTTACACTGCTGCAGACATCACACTTGGGTTATCCTGCCATCAGGCGGTCCCGCAGTCGGCCAGAGTTCCAAAGTATTGGTCCGGCGTCTGTTGCTGTCCCTTCTTCCCTGACGTCAGTGCGCCAGGGGCATATAAGAGGCGTCACACGCCATTTTCTTCAGTCTTTCTTGCCACGCGGTGCCAGAAGCAGTTCGCAAGTGCCGGTCAGCCGACTCCTGAGATTTTCGAAGTCGAATTTCAGATCCGAAGTCTTCAATAAAGCTAAGTACCCCATTGGGGAAACTTTTTTTCTTGCCTCAGATCGATGTCAGAAAAAGTTAATAATTGTATTTCTTGTGGGAAGCAAATACCTCATAAGGACTTCCACTCTTACTTTATATCCCATGCCTATGCCCTGATCTCGACATCACTAGCTGTCGGTTTTGTGCTAGATTTAACAAACGCACTATAAAAAGACGTTTTGATTTTGCTTTGCACTACTTTAGCCGAAGGTTCAATTATACTATGCCATCGGATCAACAGACGACCTCAATACCGAAAAAACACAGACAAGGATAAAGACAGGCATCCAAGGTCCAAAACTGACGAAAAAACCTCTTCTAGGCCAGTCGCCGGTTCTCAGTGAGGCGCTTTCGCAGCCCCTGACACCTGCTACCACAGAGCCACAGTCCGCTTCAGACTCCCACGTGGAGACAACTAGGCCTCTGGAAACTCAAGGTATTGGGCCTACAGAAACTAATCCCTCAGATGGGTCCAGAGCCGCTGAGCAGGCATTGGCTTCTGAGGGTGTTTTCAGACCTTCACAACTTACCATTAAAACAACAGCCAAGACAAAGGTACCATTAAAAGACAAAGAAACAAGTACAGCATTCTCCTGGACAGTCCTCCATGCCTAAGAAACAGATGCTTAAAATGGACGAAGACCTCATTACTCTAATCAGGGATTCCCATCCTCCTCCTCCTAAGAAGAGGCCTAGGCAGGATACAGACTGATTCCACTGATCAGGTTTCCATTTCCTCTGATTCCTCTTCAGACCAGGGATACTCTCTACCCCCTATGAGGACTCTGATGTTGAAGAATCTAACCCTTCAGCCTCTCCTCCTGAGGATTATTCTTTTGGGGAAACTTTGCATACCATGAGGGACCATTTCCACTGGGAAAGTCAGGATTACTCAGAATCCAAGAAAAGGCTCCGGGATTTCCTTTTATTGCCTCAGCACAGGCCGCTGGCTATTCCACCTGTGCTAGACATTGTGGATGATGGGTTCTCTGAATCTAGCTTATCCCCCGATTCTTTGCCCCCTGCTCCAGCCAAAACAGACAGTTATTATAGAGTCCCCGACTCTCACAAGTTTCTTTACAAAAACCCTTCTGCGGATCCAGAAACTATTTCCCAGGGTCCAAAAGGGGTTAAGGCTTCCATTGCAAAAAATCCAGTACCCTCTGATAGAGATTCCAGAGCTTTGGAAAGATGGGGGAAGAAAGTATACACGTCTGCAACTTTAGCAGTAAGAGCTTTAAATTGCCAGTTTCACATGCTTAAGTACCAACAATATTTAATGGCTCAGTTAAAACAGAAAATGCTTGCAAGCTCAGAAGCTCATGATTGTAAAGAAATGCAAGATTTATTGCATGCAGTTGAACAGGTGGGAAAACATACTCTGCAATGTGGTTTTGATTCTTTAGAGGACTACTGTAGAGCCGCAGTTACAGGTTCTGTGATTCGAAGACATGCTTGGTTAAAAGAATAGAACCTGATCATGTTAAGGCAAAATTATTGGATGCTCCTTTACAGCATGATACCTTGTCTAGTGTTAAGGCAGAAGACGTGTTAAAGAAAATGGAGGATAAAGCTAAATCTATGCAAACAGTCAAGGATTTCTTTCAGGTACAGCAACCTCGGTTTAGCAGAAATTGTCCAACAAAGAATTGGTCCTTTCCAGTGTCAGACAGGCCACAGAGAGGCAGATACAGACGCCCAAGAGGCAGATCTCAACCTCAAGGCTCAAACAGACGACAGTGGGGCACCTCAACCCCAAAAGGAGATAAGGACAAGTCTCAACCTTACAGGAAACAGTCACAATGACTTTCCCTTCGTACGCCAAGCACGTCCCTTTTGAAAGCCCCCTTAGGGGGAAAACTAGCACTTTTTTCTCAAAACTGGCAAACAATCACCAAAGACAAATGGGTTCTGAATATTGTGTCTCAAGGTTATAGGTTCCACTTTCATACTTTACCAAGGCTAAAAGGAATGCCAGACCTGCCACGAAATCAATGGGCAGAGGCACAAAAACAAATTTCAGCCCTCATGGACATGAGAGCTATTCAGAAAGTACCACAACAGGAACAAGGACAAGGATTTTACACAAGACTCTTTCTGGTCCCCAGAAAGAACAAGGCCTGGAGGCCCATACTAGACCTTTCAATTCTGAATACTTACCTGGATATTCCAAAATTCAAAATGTTGACATTACAGCAGCTTCTACCCATGCTGGCAAGAAGGCTTGGCTCGTTACCCTGGACCTCAAAGAGGCATACCTGCATGCCCCTATCAGACAAAATTGCAGAAGATACCTCAGATTCAAAGCTGGTACAATGCACTACCAAATTCTCTGCACTGCCCTTTGGCTTATCTACTGCGCCCAGGGTCTTCACAAAGTGCCTGGCACCAGTAATTGCATTTTGCAGACAAAAAGGAATTCAAATATATCCATACCTGGACGACAGCCTCATTCAAGCAGAGGCAAAAGACATTCTTCTACAGCATCTGGCATTTGTAAAAAGGTGGCTAATTTCTCTAGGGTACACAGTAAACGAAAAGAAGTCAACACTAGTGCCCTCGCAACAGATTATATTCCTGGGTGCAAGCTTAAATACAATGGCCCAGATGGCTTACCTCACGCCAGTCAAACAAGTTTAACTAACTCAATATTTTCAATTACTGGCAAAAAAAGTTCCATCTCCCTGCAAGAAAAATTCTGCAGGCCCTGGGATTCATGGCATCCTGCATACTACTAATACCATATGCCAGACTGCATATGAGGAAATTACAATGGTACCTAAAAACTGTTTAGACTCAACACACTCACAGTTTAGAAGCAGTAATACCAATGATTCCCTGCCTACAACAGGAGTTTCGATTATGGGCACAGGTATGTCACCTAAACAAGGGTCAGCCTTTTACCCAACCCACAGCCAGGCAAACTAACAACAGATGCTTCGGATTATGCCTGGGGAGCACACATGGCAGGAAAACGCATTCAGGGCAAGTGGACCACAGACCAGATGCATCTTCACATCAATCAAAAAGCGATGTTGGCTGTACAAAAGGCCCTAACAGCCTTCAAGGACCTTCTGCATCCAGGACAATTATTACTAAAGACAGACCACACCACAGTAATGTGGTACATAAACAAGCAAGGGGGCACTCATTCTTATCCCCTATGCAGGCAAGCCATGACCTTGTGGAATACAGCTCTAACGTATCAAGTTCACCTGCAAGCACAATTCCTGCCAGGAAAGAAAAATACTCCGGCAGACGATCTAAGCAGGAATATCATGGACCCTCACGAATGGAAATTGAATCCACAAATCTTCAGCATGGTAATGCAAAAAAGGGGATGCCCAGACATGGATCTTTTTGCCTCCCCACTGAATTGCCAGCTACAAAAATTCTGCACAAGGACTTATCACAAACAAGCATGGAAAGTGGATGCTCTTTTGTTCAGCTGAAAAACCTAAAAGTTTATGCCTTCCCG
Source organism: Protopterus annectens (assembly GCF_019279795.1). Lineage (NCBI taxonomy): Eukaryota > Metazoa > Chordata > Ceratodontiformes > Protopteridae > Protopterus > Protopterus annectens. Next base: position 570,360,270 of record NC_056750.1, on the reverse strand, counting down.
TCACTGCCTCTCCTTTCAAAGGTACTCCTAAAAGCCAGACGAGAAAAAACACAGATGATCCTGATTGCTCCAGAACGGCCACGCCAGCACTGGTACCCTTTCTTAAAGAACTTGGCTCAAGGCCCACCATGGATTTCGCCTCAAATTCCACACCTTCTGACTCAACAAAACAATCAGATCCTGCACGGTCAGCTCAAAACCCTAAACCTGGCTGCATGGCAGATACATTAGTCAAACAGGCAACACCTCTCTCTAAAGCTGTTATGGATGTCATTTTGGAGGCCAGGAGGCCAAGCACCAGAAAAGCTTACTCAGAAAAATGGAAGAGATTCTGCGCCTGGAACCAGGCTCAAAGCCTTGACCCTCTTGTTCCAAACATTCCTCAGATTTTACAATACTTAACTGAGATGCTGGACAGAGGCCTATCCTTCTCATCAATTAAGATCCACGCCTCTGCCATTTCAGCACATTACAACACGGATCCTCCTTTATTCTCTCATCCCTTGCTAAAGCAGTACCTCAGAGGGGCTAAAAACATAAGACCGCCCTGGAGAGCACAAACACCAACTTGGGACCTCAATTTTGTTTTTAGAAAAACTGACCCGACCACCTTTTGAGCCAGCCAATACAGCCGATCTAAAATTTTTATCATGGAAAACAGCTCTGCTCCTGGCAGTAACTTCAGCACGAAGAGTCTCAGAGCTACAGGCATTAATGGCAGTGGAACCTTTTATAATTTTTCATCAGGACAGGGTTTCTTTAAGGACAAACCCTGCCTTTATGCCAAAGGTGATATCTAGTGTGGCTCTTAACCAAACCATCCATTTGCCAACTTTTTATCCAAACCCCCAGAATAAAGGGGAGAAACGTTTGCATTCTTTGGACATACACAGGCAGCTATGCTTCTACTTGGACAAAACAAAAGCTTTCAGGAAAACTGAGCAACTGTTTGTAGCATATGCTGCAGGATCACAGGGCAAGGTTATATCAAAGCAGACTATATCCAAATGGATAGGACACTGTATTTGTTACTGCTACACACATGGAAAATCAGTCTCAAATACCATTAGGCCACATTCCACCAGGGCAACAGCCACTTCAACAGCCTTTCTCAGAGGAGTACCTACCAAGGAAATTTTGGAGGCTGCAACTTTGAGTTCAGTGCACACCTTTACTAAGCACTACCACCTGCCTCTTTACTCTAAATCCAGAGCAGGATTTGCCACTGCAGTTCTGCAGGGTCTCGTAGCCAATCCTAACTCTTTATAGACCAGCCACCCAACCTTAGCTTTGGGATTCTACCCAAGTGTGATGACTGCAGCAGTGTAACACGATGAACATAGTACAGTTTTGTACCTACCATAAATGTAGATGTTCCGAGTGTTCACACTGCTGCAGTCCAGGTTATCCTCCCTCCATCCCCTCTGAACTAGCTGGACTTATCTATACCTTTCTATCCTATACAACCTTTGTGGTGTATTTGCTTGTAACTGAAAGCAATATGTATTGCCTACCCATTGGGGGCACCTGACATCTGGGGCAAGAAAAACTGAAGAAAATGGCGTCGGATGCATCTTGTATACCCCTGGCGCACTGACGTCAGGGAAGAAGCAACAGCAACTGACGCCGGACCAAGACTTTGGAACTCTGGCCGACTGCGGGACTGCCTGACGGCAGGATAACCCAAGTGTGATGACTGCAGTAGTGTGAACACTCGAACATCTACATTTATGGTAGGTACAAAACTGCACTCTCTGTCCAAGTAGAATCTAAGCAGTCTGTGTATGTCCAGAGAATGCAGAATTATCTCCCCCTTGTTCTGTGGATTTGGATAAAAGGTTGGCAGGTGAATAGTTTGGTTGAGAGCCACACTGGACACCACCTTAGGCATAAATGTTTGGTTTGTCCTCAGAGAGACCCTGCCTGGATAAAAAAATGATAAAAGGTTCCACAGCCATGACTGCCTGTAGCTCTGAAACTCATCTTGCACAAGTTATTGCTAGGAGCAGAGCTGTCTTCCAAGATAAAAACTTTTATCAGCAGTAGCAGCTGACTCAAAAGGAGGCAGGGTGAGTTTTTCCAATATATAGTTGAGGTCCCATGCGGGCATTGGTGATCTCCTTGGAGGTCTTAAAATTTTTGGCTCCTCTGAGGTACTGCTTTAATAAGGGATGAGAAAAGATTGGTGGCCCTACACTGTAATGAGCCGAAATGGCAGAGGCATGAATTTTAATAGACGAGAAAGATAGGCCTTTGTCCAGCATCTCAGTTAAATATTGAAAAATCTGAGGAATATTTGGCACAGCTGCATCAGTTCCTTGTGCCTGGTTTCAAGCACAGAATCTCTTCCATTTTCCAGAATAAGAATTTCTAGTACTATGCCTTCTGGCTTCCAAAATGACATCCATCACAGCTTTATTGAGAGGTGTGTTTTGTATGACTACATTATTTGCCATGCCGTCAGGTTTAAAGTTCTGAGTTGGCTGTGCAGGATCTGACTGAAGTGCCTATTAGTTTAAGCACTTGGGCTTCAGACCAGTTGTTTTTACATTAAGGTTTGTGGTCTGCACTGTGGTGGCAGAACAGGTAGCTTACATCCTTCTAAGTTGGGAACTGCTGATTGAGGGCTCAGTGTCTGTTATTCTAAAAGTGTATTAATTCTGGTTTAAGCACTTGAGCTTCAGGCCAAGTATTTTACATTAAGAAGGTTCGTGGTCTGCACTCTTGTGGGAGGAGAGGCTGGACTCTGCCCTTCTGAGCTGGGAATTTCTGGTTAAAGGCTTATAGTGCCTGCATATTTGAACTGTTTCTTACTGAAATTGGTACACCTTGTTTGCTGTAGCATAGACTAGATCCAGGACTGCTGAATCTAGCTTTGTTTGTATGCTTGTTATTTCCCTGAAATGCTAATTCCACCTAAAACGCGGCTTTTCAGCGCTTCTGTGGATCCCTTGTTTCACTTGAAAGTTACTGTTTGTCGTTTTTGCATTTAAGTTACCTGGCACTTGCTCACTAAGTCAGCACTAAAAAATTAAAAGCACTACACCCTCACAAACTCCCCTTGAGTACCTTGTTGCCCATTGGCCCTTTTTTTCAATTATAAAGGAATTCCCAATACTATTCTAGCATGTCCAAAGGTCAGTTGTCAATCTCCTCTCTGGTCCAGCTGGTGAATCTGGGAATCTTGAGGCAATGTTACAACTGCCTCATGTACACAAACAACCCTCTCCTCATTCCAACACGTGAGAGATGCAACCATATAGCCAAACTGGAGGCTAAGCTCTCAACTCAGTACTGGCGTAACCAGTCAGGAGGAGAAGGAAACCACACTCACTACAATTCCAGTCTCGCATAGACCTACCACGACAGCAAACCAAACAAACACACAAAAACATACTCGGAGGCTCTAAATAAAAATCTGCCTAAGCAGCAGAGACCTCCAAAGCAGACACCCAAGTAACCGCTACCCCAAAACAAAACACGTGCAACACATGGCTCACAAAGCCAGTGTGCCGAACAGTCACAGCCCTTAAGGCTAAACAACAAACCTGATACACTTGTAATAGGTGACTATCGTCAGGCACACTGATGTCCCGCTCACCAGGCTGAACAAGGAGAAGGTCACAGTGAGCTGCCAGTCGGGCGCTAGGATCCGCCACATAACACACGCACTCAGGTCACTCCAAGGCAAGTACAAATATGACTCAGTCATTGTCCATGCTGGTGTGAATGACCTGAGACGTACCTCCCTGGACTACATGAAAAGAGACAGAGGAGCTCTCTGAGCATGTAGCCCAAGCTGGTATGACCCTGACTTTGAGTAGCATATTACCCTCACCAAGAATGATGCCACAACATGAAGACAAGATTATCAATTTCAACAATTGGCTTAAATATTGGTGTCATTCAAAGGGGGTCCAATGCCTGTCAGCCTGGGATGACATGCTCGACAAGCCACGATGCTTCGCTAGGGATGGCTTGCACCTGTCACCCCTGGGCTTGCGGATATTGGCAAAGGCTCTTGCTACCTCCATAGTGCCTTTTTTAGGCAAGGCTCAAAAGACAAACCCACCTCCATAGGTATCACAAGGGATAAGAAACTAAGAGTAATGCTACTCAACGCCAGAAGTCTAAACCTCAAGATGCACGCACTAGAAACTCTCCTCAGCATGGAGAACATTGATATCTGTGCAGTAACAGAAACCTGGTTCAAGGCTTCCAAGAGCACCCCAGCACTGCCAGGCTATCCCTCATACCATGCTTTTCAGCCCCAAAACTTGGACCGAACCACAAAAGGAGGGGGAGTATCAATATTCGTCAAAGCATCAGAGACTATCCATGTGCAAATAACAGTGGGTAAAACTGCCTTCCAGTTTATAGCCTGCTACAGACCACCCTCCCAAACCCAGGAACCCCACTCGGCCTTCCTGAGAACACTGGAAAATATGAAGGTCTCTCCAAACACCATTATATTGGATGACTTCAACTACCCAAACATAGACTGGGAGCATTACACTAGCTCCAACACCCTAGCCCAAAGGTTCCTAGAATTTATAAACTCAAATGCTATGGAACAACTTGTTACCACTCCCACAAGAGGGGAAAACATACTGGACCTGATCATCACCAACATGGGGACTCTATGCTCCAGACCAAAAGTGTATCCCTTATTGGTAAGATCAGACCATAAACTAATCTCACTGGATATTCACATCCCGACCCCATCCCCTGCCCAGAAAACCACAGTGAAAAACTTCTCTAAAGCAAATTTCACACTCCTCAAAACCGAGGTGGAATCCTTCAAAGCCCCCGGGCCTGTGGAAAATACAGCCCAGACCGCAGAATCCTTTATAAATGCATTCTATGAACACTTTCAGGAATGCATGGATCATGCAATCCCAAATAAAACCAAAACCCAATCCTCCAAAGGCAGACGTCCTGTCTGGTGGACCCCAGCCATAAACAAACTATACAATAGAAGGAGGAAGCTACTACATGATAGAGCAAAATCCCAAAATGGGAAGGCATCTCTGATCAGTATTAGCAAAAAATCTACAAGCACTCATAAAATCGTCTAAGGCCAGCTTCGAGAGAAAAATTGCACAGGACACCAAGGATAATCACAAGGCTTTCTTTAGTTATGTTAGGAACATGGGTGGGAATTCCCAGACATGCCCAGAATTAGTCCAAAATGACAAAAAATACACTGAACCCAGACATTGCCAACATCCTAGCTGACAGGTTCAGTGCAAACCCCCCCCCCCCCCCCACCAAAAGGGCGAATATCTATCCCACCAGACAACTGGTGCCAGAGCCATGGCCTCAAGCTAAACGCCAAAAAGTATATAGTCATCCCCTTTGGCAAAAACAAAGTGCCCACAAATTACCACATAGGTGGTAATCCATTAAGTACAGAAGAAGTAATTAGGGACCTGGGGACCCAAGTTAATAGCAATCTCTCATTTGACAACCACGTGGCCAAAGTGGTTCGAAAAACATTTTATATAGCCCACCTAATCATGAAGGGATTCACATCTAGATCAGGGGAGGTCATCGTGCCTCTTTACTCATTTCTCATCAGGCCCATAATTGAGTACAATGCCCCTTTTGGGATACACCTTACCAGACACCTGCAGCAACTGGAAAGACCTCAAAAGTACCTCACCAAGAGGATCAAAGGGCTCAAACAGATGCCATATGCTGCCCGGTTAAAGAAACTCCAGCTCTACTCAGTGGCATACCGCCTGCTCAGAGGCGATCTGTGCCTGACGTATAAAGCCATGTCCAACCCAGAATTCATGGACATGCTGCACCTCAGAAAATCCAAATCCCATCGAGCTACGCGCTCGAGAGACTTGAACCTCACCACTGAAATAAATAGGACATGCTGAAGGGACAGATTCATAACCCAGAGGCTCCCTTCACTCTGGAATAAAATCCCAGTCCAGGTTAGGCAGAGTCCCTCATTGACTCTCTTCAAGAGGAATCTTGATGAGTGGATGGGAGATCATAGGTCTACCCTGGGTATCATTTCTGTGTCACTGTTAGACAGAGGCACAGTATACTAACCTCGAAAAAGGGCATAGCACAATTAATTTAAAATGGGTGGCGAAAGCCAAACACACTCTGGCTAGGCTTATAAATGCCCTAGGGCAGATAGCCTAGTATGAACCTATGAACCTATGACTGTTTTGCTGGGACAGTAGATGAGGTATTTGGAGGTAAGGTCCAAGCTGGGCATTGAGACAAGCTCCTTAATATTGGATACCAGTACTGGCAGGGCCAGTCTGGGGCAATCAGTATCATCTTTGGCTTCTCCTGTCTGACCTTTAGGAGTACCTCTGGGAGGAGAGGCAGAGGGGGAAATGCATATACCGATAGGGCGTCCACTTTCCATGCTTGTCTGTGACGAATCCTTGTGCAGAATCTTTTTAGTTGGTAGTTGTGAGGGGAGGCAAATAGATCTATGTCCAGACATCCCCATTTCCTTGTTATGCTGAAGACTTGTGGATACAGGTGTCACTCATGGGGATCCATGAGGTTTCTGCTTAATTCATCTGCCAGAGTATTTTTCCTTCCTGGCAGGAATTGTGCTTGCAGATGTACTTGGTAAGTCAATGTCATGTCCCACAAAGTCATGGCTAGTCTGCAAAGGGGGTAAGAATGTGTGCCCCCCTGCTTGTTTATATACCACATGACCGGGTTTTGTCTCTCTATCAGTAGCTGTCCTGGATGAAGTAAGTCCTTGAAGGCTGTCAGAGCATTTTGAACTGCTAGCATTTCTTTTTGATTGATATGTAGATGCATTTGGTTTGAGGTCCATGAGCCCTGAATGTATCTTCCCGCCATGTGGCCCCCCTAGGCATAATCTGATGCATCCGTTGTTAGTGACTGCCTGGCTGGGGATAATGTAAATGGCTGCCCCTTGTTTTGGTGACAAGCCTTTGCCCACCATCGACACTCCTGTTGCAGGCAGGGAATGAGAGTAATCATAGTTTCCAGGCTGTGGCAATGTTAGTAATCATAGTTTCCAGGCTGTGGCAATGTTGAGTCCAAGCACTTTTTAGGTACCACTGAAGTTTCCTCATATGCAGTCTTACATATGGAATTAGTAGGATGCAGCATGCCATGAAGCCCAAAGCCTGCAGAATTTTTCTTGCAGATAACTGGGTCTTTGTTGCCAACATTTTGAAATAGGTAGTCATTTGCCTTTGTCTGGCGTGAGATAAGCCATCTGGGCAGTTGTATTTAAGCTTGCACCCAGGAATATTATCTCTTGAGAGGGTACTAGTTTTGATTTCTTTTCGTTGACTGTGTACCCTAGGCATGCTAGAAGTTTTCACAAACACCAGATACTGTAGAAGAATGTCCTTGTTCTCTGCTTGAATTAGACAGTCTTCCAAGTAAGGATATATTTGTATTCCTCTGTCTGCAGAATGCAATTACTGGTGCCAGGCACTTTGTAAAGACCCTGGGCGCAGCAGATAAGCCAAAGAGCAGTGCAGAGAATTGGTAATGCATTGAGCCAGCCTTGAAGCTGAGGAAGCTGAGGTATCTTCTGCATATTTGTCTGATTGGGACATGCGGGTATGCCTCTTAGGTCTAAAGTCACAAGCCAAGCGTTCTTGCCCAGCATGGGCAACATCTTGAATTTTGGTATATCTAGGAATGTGTTCAAAATAGATAGGTCCAGTATTGGCCTCCAGGCCGTGTCCTTTCTGGGTACCAAGAACACTCGAGTAAAATCCATGTCCCTGCTCTTGCATTGGTACTTGTTGAATCGCCCCCATGTCCATGAGGGATTAGACTTGTTTTTGTGCCTCTGCCCATTGATTTTTTGGCAGATCTGGCCAGCCGTTTGCCTTTGGCAGGGTATGGAAATGGAACTTGTAGCCTTGTGACACGATATTTAGGACCCATTTGTCCTGGGTTATAATGTGCCAATTTTGTGGAAAAAAAAAGTGTTAATTTTTCCCCCAAGGGTGCTGCCAAGAGATCAGCGCTTGGTAAAGGCAGGGGGAAGTCATTGGGACTGTTTCCTGTATGGTTGTGATTTGTCTTCTCCAACTTTGGAGGTAGAAGCCCCCCATTGCTTTGCGCGATATGAACCTTGCGCCTGGGGTCTGCCCCCTAGGGCGTCTGGATCTGCCCCTTTGAGGTCTGTCTGACACAGGAAATGACCAGTTCTTTGTTAGCCAGTGTCTACTAAACCTAGGTGGCTGTACTTGTAAAAAATCTTTGACCGTTTGCACAGATTTAGCTGTGTCCTCCATTTTCTTTAACACCTCTTCTGCCTTAACACCAAACAAAGTATCATGTTGTAAAGGTGCATCTAATAATTTAGCTTTAACATGATCAGGCAGATTTTGTTCCTTTAACCAAGCATGCCTTCTAATTACAGAACCTGTAACTGCGGCCCTGCAGGAGGCCTCTAAAGAATCAAAAACCACATTGCAAAGTGTGCTTGCCAACTTGTTCAGCTGCATGCAATAAATCCTGCATTTCCTTGTTTTCTGCAAATTCAGAGTTTAACAACATTTTCTGTTTAAGCAATGCCAGGACATGTTGCTGATATTTAAGCATATGAAACTGACAGTTTAAGGCCCTTATAGCCAAGATAGCAGATGTGTAAACCTCCCCCACCCCCATCTATCCAGTGCCCTAGAATCTTTGTCAGAGGGGGTAGGGTTTTTTTCAGCAGAAGCCTTAACCCCCTTTGGGGCCCTGAGAAATAGTTCAAGTCTGCAGCAGGGTTTTTAAAAAGGAATTTATGAGAGTCAGGAACCCTGTAATATCGGTCAGGCTTAACAGGAGCTGGAGATAAGGAGTCAGGGGTAAGACTAGACTCCAAAAACACATCTACAATGTCTAACACAGGTGGGATGGCTAGTGTCTTGGGTTGAGGTAGTAGAAGGAAATCCCTGAGCCTCTTTTTAGATTCTGAAAAATCTTGGCTCTCCCAGTGGAAATGATCCCTCATGGTATGCGAGGTTTCCCCAAAAGAATAGTCCTCTGGAGGAGAAGCTGAAAGTATAGATTCTTCAGCATCAGAATCCTCATGGGGGGGGGGGGGGGTATTCCTGATCAGAAGAGGAATCAGAAGAAATGGAAACCTGCTCTGAAGATTCATAGTCGGTCTCTTGCCTAGGCCTCTTATCAGGAGGGGGATGGGGACCCCTGATCAAGGTAATCAAGTCTTCGGCCATTTTGAGCATCTGTTTTTTGGGCATAGAGGCCCGACCACGAGGCTCTTGAGTTTGTTTCTTTACTTTGGAAAGTACTTTCGTCTTTGCCTTTGAAGCTGAAGTAGGTTTGATGTAAAGATGTTTAGGTCTGAATACACCCTCAGAAGCCGGTGCCTGCTCAGCGGCTCCAGACCCATCTGAAGGGATAATATCCGAGGCTCCAATACCTTGAGTTTCCAGCGGCATGGCCGACTCCACGTGGGAGTCGGTAGCGGCCTGCAACTCTAAAGTAGCAGGTATCAGGGGCTGCGAAAGCGCCTCACTGAGGACCGGTGAACCAGCGACTGGCTTAGGAGAAGCTTCGTCGGTTTTGGGCCTCGGTTGTCTATCTCTTTCCTTTTCTTTGCGTTTTTTGTGAAGTCTGGCAGTCGGATGGTTATCCGATGACATTTCTGGATAATTAACCAAAATAGTTTAAAACAAAATCATACAGACGCTTAATAGTGCGTTGGTTAATTCTAGCACAGAACAGACAACCAGAAACGTTGTGATCAGGGCCTAGGCAAGGAATACAGTAAGAATGAAAATCCTTATGAGGTATTTGCTTCCCACAAGAAATACAATGATTAACTTTCTCTGACATCGGTCTGGAGCAAGAAAAAAGTTTCCCCAATGGGGTACTTAGCTTTATTGAAGACTTCGGATCTGAAACTAACACGAAAATCTCAGGAGTCGGCCAACCAGCACTTGCGAACTGCTTCTGCTTCGGGCACTGCGCGGCAAGAAAGCCTGAAGAAAATGGTGTTGGCTGCTTATTTTATACCCCTGACGACCTGAAGTCAGGGGAAGGGGCAACAGCAGCCGACGCAGGACCCAAGACTTTGGAATTCAGGCAGGCTGAGGGCAACCTGTCAGCAGGATTACTCAAATGTAATGACTGCAACAGTGAAACACGAAGAACATTAATAAGGGGAAGGGGGTGGAAAAACAAAGAGGTAGGCAACTGTCTTCAGTTTATAACATTCTTGGAACTCCCTTCTATGAAACACAGTGCCTCTTGTGGTTTATAAAGTCTTTAGTGAGAGCGTAAAAAAGACATTAAATATAATTTGTAAACATATTATATGCACAGCAGCACTTGGTTTACATAAATTCATTTACTACAGCCACATCTACTAGACTGGCACATTTTTTTAATTAAATCTTTATAAATGCTTTATTAAGCCCACAACCAAAACTTCTACAGAATTCTCTGACAACATCAGGGTAGACATAGCATGGGTTACGCCCTGAGTTTAAAAGGTACATCTTGCATAAATGCAGAGATTGCTTATTAAAGTCTGTGGAAGCTTCTTTATGGTAAAGCCTACCCCCACACCATCACAGGTCAAAAAGATCAGCTTGCATCCGGGTATGAAAAAAAGGTTATTTACAAAGGATAACCCAAAGAAATGGGGCAACACAAAAAGAAGAAAGTGCAGCGTGATGCAATAGTAACTGCAGGTGCTGCAAAAGGTAAGCCCATCAGCTATACAAAAACGCATTATGCCATACATACTGACGCTATTAGACAAAAAGCATTTTTTTTCTGAATATCCTTAAGAAACAGCACACCACGTAAAGTAAAGACTATAGCTAACATGATAATACACAGAAAACGGAACTGAGCCTATATACAAAGCTGCTTTCGATTATACACACCTTGCCTGTATGGACCCGATTCATGGCTGACAAGGGTTTGAGAAAATCAGGTTACTTTAGAGTGCATCCATTTCTTTTTTTTTTTTTTTTTTTTTTTTAATGAATGATATTATGAGGCAGTGACTACAAAACATAATTGTCTGGCTACACCCCTATGCATTTGTGATTGTAGAAAATGAGCAGGCTGTCAGACCCATTTTCAGCTTTCGTGCAAAATGATATGCAACAAATATTCCCATATTTCACATGACAATATACCTTCTGTGATTTCACACATTATGACCATTCATCGGTTCCTGCTTAGCATCCAAATCTCTAAATCAAACAAGAAACTACTATGACCCGACAGATGACATCCAGCATAGCTAAATAAAGGTTCTGTTTTTGCCATTCTGAAACAAGTAGTTGGCCAGTGCTAAACAAGTCTGATCAGGATTCTTAATTAGTAGCAATAAAGGCTAATCACATCAAAAGAGAGTAATCAACATAAATGACATCAAACAGTAAGGTAAACTCAAACGGCCCCATCCACTCTTTTGAGATTTCTGGATATTTTTCACTACTTTTCCAATTACCTCAGCATCTTTTTCATATTAAAAGCCTGAGCAAAGAGCAGATGCAACTCCAGCAGAAGCAACAAGCTCCCATTTCAGTAGTAATCAGCTAACAGACTGAGGTAATGCTGCTAAAGCCCACTAAAGCAGGAACATTGTTTCTTATTAATGGTGAGATTATTTAAACCAGGCTATTTTGGAGCCTCAGCATTTTGGCCAGTTGATTAAATGATCTGTGGGCGTGTGCCATCTGTGTTACATATCGTACCAACAAGTGAAATCACATTGTGCTGCTCTGCTTTACGCTGATCATACCCAGGTGCACTGTGTCTGAAGTAAGAGCATTAAGTTTTACATTTTTTTTAAGAATATTAAACAAAATGAGGCAGTACATTTACAAGTATGTGCTCATGCATATAAATACCCATACAGGAGACAGCGAGAGTGTGCGTATTATATATACGTGTACATACTAAAATATTAAAAGCACTACACCCTCACAAACTCCCCTTGAGTACCTCGTTCCCCATTGGCCTTTTTTTCAATTATAAAAGGAATTCCCAATACTATTCTAGCATGTTCAAAGATCAGTTGTCAATCTCCTCTCCGGTCCAGCTGGTGAATCTCAGAATCTTGAGGCAATGTTACAACTGCCTCATGTACACAGACAACCCTCTCCTCCTCCCAACAAATTCCAACACATGTGAGAGATGCAACCATATAGTCATACTGGAGGCTAAGCTCTCTCAACTAGGTACTGGCGAAACCAGTCAGGAGGAGAAGGAAACCACACTCACTACATTTCCAATCTCACATAGACCTACCACGACAGCAAACCAAACACAAACACACAAAAACATGCTCAGAGGCTCTAAATAAAAATCTGCCTAAGCAGCAGAGACCTCCAAAGCAGACACCCAAGCAACCGCTACCCCAAAACAAAACTCATGCAACACATAGCTCACAAAGCCAGTGTGCTGAACAGTCACAGCCCTTAAGGCTAAACAACACACCTGATACACTTGTAATAGGTGACAATAGTCAGGCACACTGACGTCCCGCTCACCAGGCTGAACAAGGAGAAGGTCACGGTGAGCTGCCTGTCGGGCACTAGGATCCGCCACATAACACAAGCACTCAGGTCACTCCAAGGCAACTACAAATATGACTCAGTCATTCTCCATGCTGGTGTGAATGACCTGAGATGTACCTCCCTGGACTACATGAAAAGGGACATAGAGGAGCTCTCTGAGCATGTAGCCCAGGCCGGTATGACCCTGACCTTGAGTAGCATCTTACCCTCACCAAGAATGATGCCACAATATGAAGACAAGATGATCAATTTCAACAATTGGCTTAAGTATTGGTGTCATTCAAAGGGGATCCAATGCCTGTCAGCCTGGGATGACATGCTCGACAAGCCACGATGCTTCGCTAGGGACAGCTTGCACCTGTCACCCCTGGGCTTTCGGATATTGGCAAAGGCTCTTGCTACCCCCATAGTGTCTTTTTTAGGCAAGGCTCAAAAGACAAACCCACCTCCATAGGTATCACAAGGGATAAGAAACTAAGAGTAATGCTACTCAATGCCAGAAGTCTAAACCTCAAGATGCACCTTTTCAAACTCTCCTTAGCATGGAGAACATCGATATCTGTGCAGTAACAGAAACCTGGTTCAAGGCTCCCGAGAGCACTCCAGCACTACCAGGGTATACCTCATACCATGCTTTTCAGCCCAAAAACTTGGACCGTACTACAAAAGGAGGGGGAGTATCAATATTCGTCAAAGACACCCACACCTCCAGGTTGGTGGCACAGCACGAAGCATCAGAGACTATCCATGTGCAACTAACAGTGGATAAAACTGCCTTCCAGTTTATAGCCTGCTACAGACCACCCTCCCAAACCCAGGAACCCCACTCGGCCTTCCTGAGAACACTGGAAAATATGAAGGTCTCTCCAAACACCATTATATTGGTCGACTTCAACTACCCAAACACAGACTGGGAGCATTACTCTAGCCCCAACACCCTTGCCCAAAGGTTCCTAGAATTTATAAACTCAAATGCTATGGAACAACTTGTTACCACTCCCACAAGAGGGGAAAACATACTGGACCTGATCATCACCAACATGGGGACTCTATGCTCCAGACCAGAAGTGTATCCCTCACTGGTAAGAGCAGACCATAAACTAATCTCACTGGATATTCACACCCAGACTCCACCCCCTGCCCTGAAAACCACAGTGAAAAACTTCTCTAAAGCAAATTTCACACTCCTCAAAACCAAGGTGGAATCCTTCAAAGCCCCAAGGCCTGTGAAAAATATGGCCCAGACCGCAGTATCCTTTATAAATGCATTCTATGAACACCTTCAGGAATGCAAGGATCATGCAATCCCAAATAAAACCAAGACCCAATCCTCCAAAGGCAGACGTCCTGTCTGGTGGACCCTAGCCATAAACAAACTATACAACAGAAGGAGGAAGCTACTACATGATAGAGCAAAATCCCAAAAAGGGAAGGCATCTCTGATCAGTATTAGCAAAAGCTACGGGCACTCATAAAAACGTCTAAGGCCAGCTTCGAGAGAAAAATTGCACAGGACACTAAGGATAATCACAAGGCTTTATTTAGTTATGTTAGGAACCTGAGTGGGAATTCCCAGATATGCTCAGAATTAGTCCAAAATGACAAAAAATACACTGAACCCACAGACATTGCCAACATCCTAGCGGACAGGTTCAGCACAAACTTCTCCCCCCCTCCCCACCAAAAGGGCAAATATTTATCCCAGCAGAGTGCTGCCCCCCTGACATCTCAGATGCTCAGGTAAGAGCTGCCCTCTCCAAAGCAAAAAACACAGCATCAATGGGACCAGACGGTGTCCCAGGCTGCGTCCTACATGAACTCCAAGAAGAGCTAAACCCAAACATAAAACTACTGTTCAATCTCAGCCTTACTACAGGATATGTACCCAAAGAGTGGCGTACAACAGTGGTCCCTCACCACAAAGGTGGTGCCTCAATGGATCCTGGAAACTATCACCCCATAAGCCTGACTAGCTTGGTCTGCAAAGCTATGGAAAGGATCATCATGGACCTCATAAATAAAGATATTGGGGACCTACAGACACTGTATCCTACACAGTTCGGCTTTGTTAAGGGCAGATCCTGCCTCTTAAACCTGGTTAATTTCTTTGAAACAGTCACCAAGGCCATTGACGAGGGGAAGGTGGTCCACACAGCCTACCTGGACCTCGCAAAAGCCTTTGATACAATACCCCACTCGGGCATTATAGATAAGCTCACCAGCTTAAATATAAACCCCTATGTCACTAGATGGGTTGCAAACTGGCTCAAGGACAGAACCTACATGGTTAGAATTGCTGGAGCCATGTCAGACTCCAAACCAGTTACAAGTGGCATCCCCCAAGGCTCAGTCATGGGACCTCTCTTGTTCGGTACATATTTCTCAGAGATACAGGCCAACACAGAAGGACTGTGGCTGACCAAGTTCGCAGATGACTGCAAACTGGGCGCCATAATCGACTCTCCAGCCGACACAAGCATCCTCCAAAAGGGCCTCATAGAAACAGACAACTGGTGCCAGAGCCATGACCTCAAGCTTAAATGCCAAAAAGTGTATAGTCATCCCCTTTGGCAAAAACAAAGTGCCCACAAATTACCACATAGGTGGCAATCCACCTAAGAAGTAATTAGGGACCTGGGGACCCAAGTTGATAGCAATCTCTCATTTGACAACCACGTGGCCGAAGTGGTTAGAAAAACATTTTATATAGCCCACCTAATCATGAAGGGATTCACATCTAGATCAGGGGAGGTCATCGTGCCTCTTTACTCATCCCTCATCAGGCCCATAATCGAGTACAATGCCCCTTTTGGGATGTACCTTACCAAACACCTGCAGCAACTGGAAAGACCCCAAGAGTACCTCATCAAGAGGATCATAGGGCTCAAACAGATGCCATATGCTGCCCGGTTAAAGAAACTCCAGCTCTACTCAGTGCTATACTGCCTGCTCAGAGGCGATCTGTGCCTGACGTATAAAGCCATGTCCAACCCGGAATTAATGGACATGCTGCACCTCAGAAAATCCAAATCCCATCGAGCTACGCGCTCGAGAGACTTGAACCTCAGCACTGAAATAAATAGGACATATGCTGGAGGGACAGATTCATAACCCAGAGGCTCCCTTCACTCTGGAATAAAATCCCAGTCCAGGTTAGGCAGAGTCCCTCATTGACTCTCCAAGAGGAATCTTGATGAGTGGATGGGAGATCGTAGGTTTACCCCGGGTATCACTTGTGTCACTGTTGGACAGAGGCACAGTATACTAACCTCGAAAAAGGGTATAGCAAAATTAATTTAAAATGGGTGGCGAAAGCTATACACACTCTGGCTAGGCTTATAAATGCCCTAGGGCAGATAGCCTAGTATGAACATACATACAGGGTTACTTAAGGAGAAAGCAAATACTTAACTAGCAAAGAAAATTAAATATCAATCCAAAAAGGTTAAATCACAAAATAATGAAAAATAAACCATTTTATGGGGCACGCCTCCCTGCACACCCCCACACCCCTGTTAGTTAGTATATATATATATATATATATATATATATATATATATATATATATATATATATATATATATATATAAACTAACTTCCAAGACTGTAAAACAGCAGGGAAAGGCAATCTCCTAGTCCCCAATGTACTGAGATCTTGTAAGTACAGCAGCTGGTAAACCATGGAATAAAAGAATGTTCACTATTAATAACTGAAACAAATTTATGTTATACAAGTTTATATATATATATATATATATATATATACATACACACACACACACACACACACACAGAAGCTAAGGACTGTTGAGGTAAACCAGGTTAATAAGAACATAACAGCACAGAAGATAACAGGAGTTGGTCGTTGTCACAAAGGCAGAATGCACAATGTTCTCAGTTAATTCAATTGCCTGATCATAATCCAGAAGTGCACATGGAATAACGATTCTAAGGGGAACACTGCTTCTTTTGAAGGTCAGACACACTGCGGCAAAGGAAAGACTTACCTGGATTTTTTTTTAACCATATGATAGATACAATTTACCAGTACTTCACTATAATTACTCATGGATAACATCAAGCTACTCACATTGTTGCACAATGCTGGGGGCACCTGTAACAGTTATGTTTCTATTATGGTATGGCTGTATTATGAAACTTGAATGAAAAGCTAAGTTTCATACAAGCGAGCTAGTAAACAATCGTGTTTTACACAGTCATAGAATACAATGTCAAACTGTCCACAGACACAGAGCACTATCTGCATACGTCATATGAGAAGCACTTGGGCACTCTTTGCATGCGACTGCCATGCAGCATACGTCTTGTCAGTATTTGGTAGATGAGAAAATCTACCAGATATGAGCAGAGAATTTGACTTGCATCTGAGTTGGACAGGAAATGCACAAATTGCACAATATGTTAAGCTGAAGGAGATTCATAAAGGGATAACTTGAATAGCAGCCTTGCAAACAATCTGTAACAAATTATTGATGCAAATTAATATCACGACTCATATCAAATGCAAATAATCAAGTATTTGATATTAACAATGAAAGTACAGCACATACACCCAATCTATAAACATGTTAAGTCTTGGATCACTCAACAGCAGAGAAAAGGACAAATTCCCTTACCTCACTGTCCCATGAAATTAAATGACAGAAATGAACCTTCTGGCCCCAGTCACTTATACTGCTAATTTTCTAGTAGAATGCACCATCAACGTAAATTCTTTGATATTAAACATTGATGGACTGCATTTCAACAAGGTACAGGCCTCTCTGTGCACAGACCCCCACAGACATCTACCAAACCATCCGCTGGAAAACACGAGATTTCCCTGTAAAACGCGAAGGGATCACCATCAGCACCAAGGGCATTTAAAATGGTATGCTTGATAATCGATCAGCTAATGTTCCTTGACAGCTCTCTTCCCACGAGCAAATAAACTCCATATTTCTACTGCCCAGTACTATCGGTCACATGGCAAGAACATGTACTAAAAAGCTGACCTCAGTAGGGCACTGACAGCGTACCACAATTCATCAACACAGAGCCACAAACAATACTTTTAAATAGCAAATGAACCATAACAAACTACAGTCCATTTAAGAAAACCCTTTACAAATACCAAAGTACCAAGGCTACAAAGCAAGTGCAGTACTCACAAAGCAACAATCCACATGCAACAACTTATAAGCTTCAAAAGATGTACTATAAATTGCAAGGACAAATGGACTCTCTGCATCTCCAAAAGTACTTCTGTAAAGAGATCCATGAAATGGATTTCTAGAATGGGCAGTAAAGACAGAATCCACAGTGGAATTCAGCAGGTCTACTTCACTGTCGAAAAACATATTTGTCAAATGCCTTTTTGTCAAGCCCTATTCGAAGCCTTAATCCATAAAACATTAATTTAAGCAAATTTTTCCCCAGGGGGAAAAAAATACTTGGCCAAGCAAGGGTCACAAAATTCACGAAATTTAAAACCCACCCAGGTGGGGGTATGTGCCCTCCACACCCCCCCTAAATATACCAACTCTGAAACCACACTACAGTGGGGAAAATGGAAAATTCCCAGTGATGGCCAAGCATTTTTTCCCTTGGGGAAAAAAATTTGCTTAAACAAATGTTACATGGATTAAGGCTTCAACAAAAAGTTATTTGACAAATAGGTTTTTCGACAAAGTGAATTAGATCCAAATTCAACAGAACATGGGACATCTGATTTAAGGATGCAGCAAAGGCAGGAGGCAGATTAGGCAGGCTTACTATCTCCTTCAGTCATCAAAAACAGTACAAAACAATTGGATGCTTTTTAATTTATTCAACTGTATAAGTGACCTGGTCCTTCTCAGATGGTTTTCAACGAAGAATACAAACAGACACTTTACAGTAGTCATAAAACACTTTTTTATATGTGCATTTAAGTATTAATTACTGCAACTTTTTTACACACTAAAATCAGGAGAGACAAAAAAAAAAAACCCCGGTAAGCCTGAAAAAATATGTTTTGATTAGTTGTCTGTCAGGAATGCAAATAGCAAGTAAGATAAGACGAGACATCACCTGTCCTACTGTACAAAAACCCAAATAGTGTGTGTGTGTGTGTGTGTGTGTGTGTGTGTGTGTGTGTGTGTGTGTGTGTGTGTGTGTGTGCTTCATTCAATTATTGTGATGCATCTGTATAACAATATTATGCATGGGAAATGGCAGCACTGTTCTCTATGGATGTAAACTCTGTAATTAGTAGCTGCTATGAGACACCACACTGATCTGCAAAGCAACGCAATTATGTCTTAACCTCAGCTCATGGCTGACAAAGGTCAACAAGTTCATTTCATTTATCCATAAACAAAGATAAAAAAGTAACACCACTGGCCTGAACAGTACCGATAATTAGCACCAGTTTTAATGGGTTATACATATGCACTGTGCAAGTTTTTAAAGGGTTCCCTGAAGTGCTGCCAGGAGTAGGCCATGAAAAAGGGAGGTGCAGAGTGACCGTAGCCTTATTTGCAGCCCCCAACCCACATGTATCATACACACCAAGAAACATGAAAATGCCACTCCTAGGATGAAGCATTTCCTACACTTACGAAGGAATGCAGTTTATCAGTGTACATCAGATGTCACTGTAGTACCTCCACCCCAAATGCAACTAGAATGAAAAGAAAACAAGGTCACACCCTAGACACAAAAAGACACTTGGATATACCCAGATGAGGTCAATGCTCAGCATTCAGTAGCCCCGTAGTTTAATATACACAGTAAGGACAGAACAAAACATACACACACAGCTAATGTTATTATACTGCACCATTGTGGTGACTTGTTTACTGTGTTATAACGCAGTTACGACTATTGCATTGCTGCAACCTCACTGCAAACACGGACATCTATATTTGTGGCTCAACAATATTAAGGATTGAAATTAGGTGTATTGTATGGCAATACCAGGCAAGCTCTGCACAGATTAAATGTTATTCTTGTGAGATGTTAGGGAAAACTTTCCTTCTGGGCACTGACCACATCTGGGGACTTAGTCCACTGTTTCTCATAAGGTAGGTTCAGAGAATTTTCACATATCTGGTCCACCTTTATCTATACAAGTCCATAATAAATAAACAAATGGTGACAGTATAAAAACATATATGAACATAATGATCTATACATTGCAAAACACTGTAAATGGAATACATGCATTTGAGCACAGCATCCATCTGGAATTAAATCCCAAGCCATCTTTGCAGTAACCCCCTCCCTTAGGTTTTATCTTTTCCACAGGATACCTCCCAACTCCAAGTCTGCAGTGTTAAATTTTGTACAGGACTTCCTTCCCTGATCCATGGTACACAGTAAACATTCTGTCTTGTGCATTTCTGTCATGGGACAGCAGTCTCAATGTAAGAAACAGAAAAATGTACAAGCTCGGGAGAACACATTTTATGGTCAGTGTTTTAAAGCACAGCTACCAATAAAAATGCATCTAGGTGCTAAACAAGAAATTAATAAAGAGTGACAATTTGCTATTTCTGCATGTCAAAGCTAATGGTTTAATCTCTTCCTAAGCAAGTTAATTATCTTTACAGCACAGAACTGCTGCTTATGGGAACAGACACATGCACACAGCTAAGTAGCATGAATTAACAAGGGTCATGCTTTAAGTACCTAAAGTCTGTAGCCAGACACTGCCTATAATCCTGTTGTAGTACCGAAATTACTTGCACAAGCTTGAATGCTCCCAGTAAACTACAGAAAAATATACTTGATTTTAATTTTAACCACTACATCTGGTCTGCTTACCACAGACTAGCTCGTTTCTGCTGCAGTTACCATTACCTGTACATTCCAGACCATGAACTACATGGTGTATATTTATGTCATGTACTGTCCACCCACTGCATACATTCATCTTAATGCTGTCACAGACCGTTCCTTTTTTTTTTGCAGTTTTCCCTAAATACCCATTTATCCAGTGCTAATGCTGTGCATATTTTCTACAGTTTACTTCAGTTTTTAAAATTGTGTTAAACTACTTTACCTTTCACAATTTTCTGCCTTTTACCTTGTACGTTATTGGACCATATTCTACCTACCATTATTATCAATGCTGCAACCAATTTTTTTTTTTTGTAATTCTGATACAGCATTGACTGCTTTATTTATTCCTGACTCACGAAAATGAATTCTGCTCACTCAAGACATCCTTGTTAAAGGAAAAAATACATTGGCACAGCAACTGGCATTATTGACTGATAGCATTACCATCTTAGGATTGAGTTAGATTTAAGGGGTCTTCTTTGTAATGCCTACATATTATCCCTGTGCCTGCACGGTCATTTACAAGGGTCTTTGGTTTCCACCCATATCCATATGACATGCAGTCTGGAATCTGATGAGCCTCTAGTCTGTGGGTATGAACGCAGTGTATGTATGCATGGAAGCATGCAAGTATATTTTGTTAGTGTGCTTCCTGTAATGTACTACTGTCCCATCCAGAAGTGGTTCACTGTCTTATACCTCGAGTACTCAAATAGGCTCAGCCATGACCCTGAAAAGGATAACGTAGGCATAAGTAAATGTATACATAAAAAACTAAGAGGGTATCATTTTGTCAGTATGACTCAAAGGGTAATGGACTTGAGAGAACACAGACTACTGCACCTTGAGAATCATTAAATTGTTACACTTCTCTTATGTACCATATTAACCCTCACTGTGTAAGAATGGTGCATTTTCTTACTTTTGTTATACATTACAGTCGATTATCCGAACTAACTGGGACCAAGGTTAATTTGGATAATCAAACATACATTAAACTGGATAAAAAAAATTCTAAAATCTTGTTTTCTTCTGAACTCAAGGAATACATTTTTTCACCCATTTAGCAAGTCGAGCTGACAATACAACAAATTTTTCACACACAAGCAGGCTACAATTTCAAAACACATGCACAAGCTAATACGTATAACGTTTACACATTCAGGCTTAATTTTTTCCTACCCAAAAACTTTGGAAGACTAGGTTCAGACAACTGAAGTTTTGGATAATCAATGTTCAGATAATAGACTCTCTACTGTATTGGGTATCCCCTTTCATGCTTTCTTCCAGCTGCACATTTTCTACGCATCTAAAATGGCACTTTACTACTGACCCTAAATTCTTCACTTTTTCCTACCTCCTGGCAATGCGGGGCTAGCCACTGCGCTGCCATGCCGGCAATGCGGGGCAAGCCACTGCGCTGCCATGCCGGCAATGTGGGGCTAGCCACTGCGCTGCCATGCCGGCAATGCGGGGCTAGCCACTGTGCTGCCATGCCGGCAATGCAGGGCTAGCCACTGCGCTGCCATGCCGGCAATGCGGGGCTAGCCACTGCGCTGCCATGCCGGCAATGCGGGGCTAGCCACTGCGCTGCCATGCCGGCAATGCGGGGCTAGCCACTGCGCTGCCATGCCGGCAATGCGGGGCTAGCCACTGCGCTGCCATGCCGGCAATGCGGGGCTACCCACTGCGCTGCCAAGCCGGCAATGCGGGGCTAGCCACTGCGCTGCCATGCCGGCAATGCGGGGCTAGCCACTGCGCTGCCATGCCGGCAATGCAGGGTTAGCCACTGTGCTGCAAAATACTGTTCTATTCCCCTTTTTGCATCTTACATGAATTCACTTCTCCCACCCCTGCTACCACATGCTCACAGATGAAAGCTGGCAGCTGCGGGCACCTTTTCTGACTGACATCACAAGAAATCCAATTGTTCGTAACACTAGGCAGACTTCCTGACTGCAGACAAAGCTTTCTTGGCGTACCATCCCACAAGGATCTCTCTTGGTATCCCAGAAGCTACA
Source organism: Protopterus annectens (assembly GCF_019279795.1). Taxonomy (NCBI): domain Eukaryota; kingdom Metazoa; phylum Chordata; order Ceratodontiformes; family Protopteridae; genus Protopterus; species Protopterus annectens. Next base: position 570,337,889 of record NC_056750.1, on the reverse strand, counting down.
AAGCAGGCCATTTGCATTGGCACCCAGGAAGCACCCCTAGCTCCTCTTGAGTGATGGTTTTTTGATTTCTAAACTCACCTATACTGGCTCATTAAAGCCTAGTGCTCCTCATCGGGTTGTCCCCTCCCTGCTGGCCTATCTCTCTTGGTATCCCAGAAGCTACAAAGCAGGCCATTTGCGTTGGCACCCAGGAAGCACCCCTAGCTCCTCTTGAGTGATGGTTTTTTGATTTCTAAACTCACCTATACTGGCTGTATGTCCATCTTGCTTAATTATTTTATGTTTTGTCCTCTGGTGGGCAGCACACTCGTGGCACCAGCTTAGGTTGTGTTTGTCCCTTGCTTACCTGCATTCTAATAGTTACCTCTTCCCCTTTATCTATTATTGCTACTCCCTCCCACCCCTGGTTGACCTGAAGTCCCCCTCGTCTGCTAGCCTTACTATTGCTGTGACGTCCCACTTGCCTTGCCTTTTCTGTTTCCTCACTGTCTCTCCATTACCTTTCTGACTATTGCACTCCTTTCTCTATTCCCCCTACCTTATGATTCACCAAACGACTGTATCTTGAATATTTCTACTTACTTACTTTCAAATACCCCTCTCAGTGTCCCTCTAAACTGTATATTTTCTTGCTTATACCTTGTACCTGTTATATTCTTGCATACTGCCTTCACCTTTCCATCTCTCTTTACCTAACTCTCCTATACTCACTGTTTAAACTACGTAGCATATGAAACTCGTAGTGTTTCAGCTTCCCTGCTAAGCTGATTGATTACGCTCTCTTCTCTAACTGTTTCTGCCCTGCTTCGCTCCCCTCCCTACCCCCTTATCCCACCCACCCCACATGCCCTTAGCCTTATACCTCACTTACCCCTCCCCCTCTATAATTACACCTATCCTAGACTCCTACCTCAGTTGTAACTCCCTCCCACCTTTACCTGCCTCAATTACCTCTCCTATCTTCCCCTACCCGCCCAAAGCTAATTACATACTCTGACTCTTCCATCTAGCTTCTCTTACTTATTCTATAATCTTAGCCTAGGCCCCTTTGTCTATTCCTTTCATTCTCACCTCAACATGTCCACTAAAACTTACAAACCTCCATCCAACACCTTTGTAACAGAAACTACTCTGATAAAACTAACACTTATGCTCTTTATTTCTCTTGCTCTCACACTACCCTACTTCCTAACCTGTTATGAATCAAATCCTAACTACCACTTTAACTACTCTCCCAAACATACTGCCTCCGATTTTAAAAGCCTAAACTTCACTCATTTAAACATTACATCTACCTCTAGCTATCTCCTAGCCAGATATCATAGGCTGTCTCACATTAAAATTCAAAATCTCTGGCTTAGGAAACTAAAATACTTACTAAACTTACCTAACAAAGCTTACCTGGAATATAACCACTCTACCTTGGCAGATGGGGACATCCACCCCAACCCAGGGCCCTTAACTACTTCATCTGACACCATACCTGCTACACTAAACTCATCCCTTCAACTACAAACCCCCAATGCAAATACTCTACTCATAGGGCACCTTAATATCCGAAGTGTCAATAATAAAATCACCCATCTCCACTCCCTTCTTGAACACCACTCCTTTGATATTCTCTGTTTAACTGAAACCTGGTTAAAACCCTTTACTCAAGATAATGAAATCATTCCTCCAGGTTACAATATCTTAAGACTCAATCGCAAAACTAAAAAAGGCGGAGGAGTGGCACTACTATTCAAAACTGAACTAAATTTAACATTAGTACCCTATGATAACCTGGACATTACCAATACTGAACTTCTTATCACAAAGCTACAACTAAACCCTAAAAAATCAATCTATATTATCTGTATATATCTACCTCCTGGAAATAACTCTACTACCATAGAAAATATCCTCAGTTGCGTCACTTCCACCTACCCATAAGAAACTATAATACTTGGAGACCTCAACCTTGACTGGTCCTCAATAAACACTAATAACCCAACTTCTCATATTAATCTCCATGGCTTTACTCAGATAATAAACACCTCTACTAGGATCAACAAACCTAACAAAGAAAGTATTCTAGATTGGATTCTCGTTAACAAACCTCAACTAAACTATCAGTCCGGAACGCTACCTGATGACTTTAGTGACCACTATCTAACCTATATTACAAGACAAAAAAATGCCTCTAACAATTCTCCTATGCATAACACCCTACGTGATCTCAAATGTTTAAACCCTATTCAATTTAAAACTGAACTAAAGGCCTGCAACTGGAACCCACTAAAGACACTTCCTCTTGAAGAAGCTGTTCTACACTTTAACACCACATTCCTAACAATTCTAGATAATCACGCACCAAAACGTTCCATCCGAATTAAATCTAAACCTGCCCCCTGGCTATCTAAAGATACAAGACAAAAAATGTTACTTAGGAACAAATCGTGGAAAAAATGGCGAACCAGCAAATCTCCCATAGACCAACAGACCTTTAGGCACCTAAGAAACAGTACCAAAAAAGCTATCTTCTCTGACAAAAAGAGTTATTACAGTAATCTCCAGCAAGCAAATCACAATAACCCTCAAAAATTCTGGTCAACCCTAAACAGACTTCTTCACCCTGGACAGACTACCACCCAGTCCCCTTCCGGGTCTGAAAAGAATTCCTCCCTTGATACTGCCAATACTTTCAACTCATTCTTTATTGATACTATTAATTCCTTGGCCTCCCATCTCTAGTGACAACACTAGCATCCCTGACCTTGCATCCTTCAAACTACCAACCTTTAGGCTACAACCCATCTCCACTACCTTTATACAGAAATGTATCCACAAACTCAAACCATGTACCCCCTCGGCAGACCAGCTTCCATCTGAATTCCTTCAAAAAGCAGCCTCTGAAATAGCCTATCCCATATCCATCCTTATTAATAGAACTGTAAATGAAGCAACCATACCTGACATATGGAAAATCTCTCACATCATACCCTTACATAAAGGAGGTAACTCCTATGAATATTCTAATTATAGGCCCATAGCTCTATTGTCCCCACTCGCAAAAATCATGGAAAAATGTGTTCACCATCAGTTAATGAACCACTTAATAACAAATAACATTCTTTCTAACTGTCAACATGGCTTTAGGCCTTTTCATAGCACAACCACCGCTCTCCTCTCCTTTACAGACATTATTAACAAGAATCGCAATAATAACATCCTGTCTTCAGCTCTTTTTATTGACCTGTCCAAAGCCTTTGACATGGTCAACCACTCTCTCCTCTTAAATATTCTTGAATCTCTATCCTTAGAATCCAAGGTTGTCCACTGGTTTAGTTCCTATCTCACTAACAGGAAACAGGCCGTCCTCTGGGATAACAAACTCTCATCTCTTCTCCCAATTTCACTTGGGGTACCCCAAGGCTCTATTCTCGGACCCCTTCTTTTCTCCCTCTTTATAAATGACTTACAAGTGGCTATTCCCCAAACTACATGCATACAATACGCTGATGACTCCACACTAATTTGCTCTGCTAAATCCATCTCTGAACTTCAAACTAATATTCAAACTGTATTTTCCAAAGTTTAAACTTGGTTCTTAAAACGTTGCCTCCTCCTAAACGCAAAAAAAAACAAACTCTTACTTTTTAGGCCTACTACCAAATCCCCTACATTAGACTTCACTATCTTATCTAATAATGGAACCCTTATATCACCTGAATCTACTACTAAACTGCTAGGAGTCACGATTGACAACAATTTTTCCTTTGACTGTCATATCAACAATACCATTAAATCTGTAAACAGGAAACTTGGCTCTCTCTATAGAAATAAAACTTTCTTAACCTCCCCAGCCAAAGTTACTCTTGCTCACTCTCACCTTATTATCACTCTTCTCTATGCCTCACCAATCTATACTAACCTCAAGAAAAACAATCTCTCCAAACTGTCTACCACTTACAATAATATAGCTAGATTTGTTACTGGTAAGCTGTTCAGAACTCACCACTGTCTGAATCTGCAGCAACTCAACTGGCTTGAACTGACAAACATGCTGCTTCTTTCCCAACTCACTTTTGTCCAAAGAGCTTTCTACCAACCTCATAACACACCTGTACTCTCTAACCTCTTAACCCCTTATTCT